>NW_007379224.1:46877-61969 GCF_000475195.1 Diaphorina citri | reverse complement strand
TGATGATGATGATGATGATGATGATGATGATGATGATGATGATGATGATGATGATGATGATGATGATGATGAAGAAAAAGAGGAAACAATGTAGGTAGAGAACTAAAGAAAGTATAACCTACGTATGTAATAATAATGGAACTAAGGGGAAAAAATGGACGATGAAAAACATGAAGAAGTGACAAGCAAAGAGGGAGAGAACGGAGAAGAAGAACTCAGAAAGTAGAGTGTAAAAAGGGGAGAAGCAGAAGAAAGACGGAATGGAATAGGAGGAGAAAGTGGGTTGGGACAAAAAGAAAAAAAATGGAAGAAAATGAACAGAGAAATTAAAAGAAAGATACCGATACCTAATAATCTTGTACGTGGTTATAAAAAAAGATAGGCGGGGCCCACTCAGCCAGCTCGTGAGGAAAATGAGTAGCTATGACATATAAATGCGCATAGCGACCGGTACCAGCATGGTAGGTAAACATTGGATGTTAGGATTATTGAGATATTGGAAAAAATCCTACAATGCTGCAGTGAGCACCAAAGTTGTGACATAGGTAATAACACAAAGAAACTGGATTTACATTTTACATAAAAAAAAGATAAGAAATTACAGATAAAGGAGGGCAAGAAGGAAGAAGTATGAGAACGAAGAAGAAGAAGGAGAAGAAGAAGACGAAGAAGAAGATGAAGGAGAAGAAGAGAAAAAGACGAAGAAGAAGAATACGAAAAAGAAGACGAAGGAGAAGGAGAAGAAGAAGAAGGAGACGAAGAAAGAAATGAAGAACAAGTAGGAAAAAAAAGAAGAAGAGATACGTGTAATAAAAAATGAAAATATAAAACACCATGTAAGAAAACAAAAGAAAGGAGAGGGCGTGAAAGGAATTTATAAAGTGCGAGACAAAATTACATGTCACGGAAAAGGAAGACGTGGAAAGAGGAGGAAGAGGAAACGTAAGAAGAAGAACAAGAAGAAGAATTAAGAAAAAGAATACGGAAGATATGGCGAAAAAAAATGTAAGGAGAAGGAAGAGGAAGGAATAAGAAGGAAATAACAAGAAAAGGGGAAGAGAGAGCAAAAGGAAAAATTGGAAAAAAGAAAGATGGGGGGGGGAATGTAAGAAGGAATTACATGAGAAAAAGATGATCAAGAGGGAAGGAAGTTTTAAGAGAATAAAAAAGGAAATGGTAAAGATAAGGTTGAAGAAAGCAAAGAAGGAGGAGTGAGAGGAAAAGGTATAGGGAAGATATAGCGAGGGGAAATGTAAGAAGGAATAAGATGAGAAAAAGAAGTGAAATAAAGAACATAATGGTAAAAAGAAGGAAAGGAAGCTAAGACAATGATAAAAATAAAGGAAAGAAAGACAAGGAGGAGGAGGAGGAGGAGGAGTGGAAGGAGGAAAGAAAGAATGATGATAAGAAGGGGACAAGTAAGAAGAAGGAATCAGATGAGAAAAATAATCAAGAGGGAAGGAAATGCTAAGAGAATATAAAGGAAATGATAAAGATAAGTGGGAAGAAAGCAAAAGGAAGAGTGAAAAGAGGATGACGCAGAAAAAGGAAATATTTTGAAATGGGTAACTACAAAACTTATTACCTTTATATGATACAAAGGATACACGTCCCGGTTTTGATCTTTTGATCTTATCCGATTCGAGTTTCGTCCATCTCCGTGGACTTTTTCAAGGAAACTAGGAAACTGACGATGATGGCGCTATTATTGTTGACAGTGGTCGGTTGGTGGTGGGGGCACTGTCCCATCGTTCGGCATCAGCTGTTCACGAGCTCTACTATACACGAGATAACTTTGTCGCTGAAAAACTTTCGAGAGAGAAAAGAAGTGAGCAAAAATGAAAAAAATATAGGAAAGGGGGAAAAAAAGACGAAAAAGAAAGAGGAGAAGAAGAAGAATAAGAAGAAAGGAGAGGAGGAGGAAGACGAAGAAGAAAAGTAAATAAGAAGCGGTAGAAGGATGAGGAGAAGAAGAAGAAGATGAGGAAGAAGAAAAATTACAAGAATAAGAACAAAGAGGCGAGTAAGAAGGAGGGGGAGGAAGAGGAGGAGGAGAAGAAGAAGATGAAAGATTAAAACGAAAATGAAGGAGTAAAAAGAAAAGAGAAAAAGGGAAAGAGAGTGAGAGAGAAAAGTAAAAAGGGTGAATAAAGATGGCGGAATAATGAGAAAGAGAGAGAGAGGGGGAGGAAGAGAGAGAAAAACAGAGAGATAGGGGGAGGGAGGGAGAGTATTTTAATAAAGAACATGAAATATAATTAATATTATTTCAGTATTTTAAGTTTAGGAATAAACAGGATTTAACAAAACGCCAGCCTAGTGTGCCTGTCTTGTAAGCGATAGGTCGCGGGTTCGATTCCTGCCCGGGACGATCTTTATCCTAAACAGGTAAGGTTCGTTCTCGGAACGGCTGGCTTTTTCTTAACCTGCCCTTCTTCTATCTTCGATTTCGAGACTATAAGACCTCCGTTGTTACAGTTCAACATATGCCTAAAACTTTTTTTTTTAAAGTCCACCTAATTATCAAATGTTTATTTATATACCTACACCCTGTATTTAAAAAATTATTTTGCCTAATTAATTAAAATGTTTTGGGGGGGGGGGAACACGATCCGCTCATAGGCGGCGATAGGGGGGGGCTTGGGGGGCTTAAGCCCCCCCAAAGTTATCAGGGCCTCTTACACTAGATAAAATTGGATTTCAGAATAATAATCCAAAACAACATTCTTTACTTTCCTTATCCTATAGGAAGGAAAGTGATGTAATCGGGTCAAAATTTCGATGGTCAGTTTTTAGTCCGTCCTTCCTTTATTAAAGGAATTTTAATTGTGTTAAGCATAAATGCTTGTCACAAATGTCGTTCCCTGCTTAATATACTACGCTAAATTTTATGACATGACTTGGACTCGAACCACCAACCTCCAGATTCAAAGTCCACCGTGCTAACCACTGCACCACTGAGGTTGGTTCCTTCCTTTATTATTACAATAGTAATAAAAAGGTATAAGGGACGGACTATTGTATTCGCTTCGGTGTCGTCTGTCTGTCTGTCTGTCTGAAAATTAAAATGCCAGAAAAATAAAGGCCTCTACATGGCAAATTTTATGTAAATTTATAAACATTAAAATAAAAAATGGAAAGTAAATAGGTACATATTATGCCAAAAAAAAGTTTCTACCTCGCTGATTAAATTGACTTTTCAAAAGCCCAATTTTTTCGGAGCTTTATGTCATATTTTAGATTCTAAAATTTATTATTGTTATAAATAACATTTTCATTTTTACCTGCTTCGTTTAAAATACAAATAAATAATACATTAAAAACTCTTGGTTAATTTAATATTATTTTAAATTTAATTTAATGTTTTAAAAATTTAAAGAAAAGTGCGTAAAAAAAAAAACATCAGGGACAAATTACCACCCAATTTTTCTTGACGGAGTGGGGAGGGGGGGGGGTTGAAAATATTTTTTCCAAAATGTGCCCCCCAAGGGGTTAAAAAATAACATAAAAAAAGAGACATTAGCCCATTCATCAACGCCAGGTTTATTTGATAGGGACCGTGTGACTTTAAAATATGATTGTGACACCAGTTTCCGACTAAATAAGAAAATTTTATAACGAAATTTTTATTTATTTCATTATTTTTTATTTTTAAGTTAGCTCCTATGGTGAAGTGGTCACAGCGCTCAATCTGTATTTGTAAAAAGAGGGAAAGAGAGAGGCAGAGAGAGAGAGAGAGAGAAACAAAGAAAGAACGAGAGAGGAGGAAAAGAAGAGAGTGGTGAACAAGAGAGGGAGAGAGAGGGAGGGAGAGAGAGGGAGGGAGAAGGAGAAAGTGATGAAGTGAGAGGGAAGAGAGATTTTGATTTGATATCATTTATTTATACAATTTTCAATTCACAAAAACAGCATCTCCTTAGCTAATTATAAATAACTTATATGGAGACGGTCTCTCTCAACAATGTTGACTAACTATAATAGGTAATAAAGAGAGAGAGAGAGAGAATGAGAGAGAGAGAATGACAGAGAGAGAGAGACAGAAAGAGAGAGAGAGAGTACTGTAATTTATTATTCGTTTTGACTAATATGAACGGAAATTATTTATGAGACATGCGATGGTGATTTTATATCATTCTATCATACCTAGATATTAACATGAACATTATTAATGAACACATTATTATGAAATAATAATGATAATACCACTAACCTCCGCTCCGGTATCACACGAGGTTCCGGGTTCGATTCCTGGCGGGGTCATATATTTAGGCCCTGAAGATTGGAGTTCAGGGTGCAGAATTGTACCTATTTTTACTTTCTATTATTATAGAATAGACAATAGAATATACCTTGTTTATACTGCCCGAATGAGACTGAAAAGTCCCTTTACTCCCGCAGTCTAAACAAGGTCTTGTGTATTTTTGGTGGAGGAATAAACATACCTAATTATGAGAGAAGTAGATAGGTACCCATAAACAAGACAGGGTTCCACTTTGCACCGGGTTCCCCTATCTTATGATAATGAAGATTTTTACTAGCGATAAAATGAAAATGTGCTCAACATGTAAAATTTAGGTGGAGGAATAAACGAAAATATAGGTAAGTAGATAGGGTACCCATAAACAAAACAGGGTTCCATTTTGAACAGCGTTCCCCTATCAGCCCCTATCTTATGATAAAATGATAATGAAGATTTTTACTAGCGATAAAATGAAAATGTGCTTAACATGTAAAATCTAGGTTGAGGAATAAAGATGCTGCTATAAAGAGGTTTGCGAGAGAGAGAGAGAGAGAGAGAGAGAGAGAGAGAGAGAGAGAGAGAGAGAGAGAGAGAGAGAGAGAGGGAGAGAGAGAGAGAGTTCCTACTGAAAAATAAATAAATAAAGCACTGTTTGTACTAATACTAAGAATATAAAATGAGGTAAGTAAGAGGGGATGCCTGTGGACCATTCGAAAAGAAACGAGGAATGAAACTTACCATCCGAACATGTCAGGAGACAGACCAACCACATCCAAAATACCATCTTGAACAAGGGACTGAAGAAGTGAAGACGATTAATTACCTGAAATCAAAATAATAATAATAATAATAATAAATATAAAACATAATAACATATGGAACAGTCATGTGAAAATTTATGAAGATAAGTGGAAAAAAAATCGCCTTACCCTTAGCTCTCATCCTTGCCCTTGCCCTTTATCCTTGGCCCTTACCCTTAACCTTAGCCTTATCGTCTGTCTTTGCCTTTATCCTTAGTCGGTCCTTATTTATAATTAGCCCTCATCCTTGGTTCTCACCCTTAGCCCTATATAGGTACCTTACCCTTGACCTTGGCCCTTAGCCCTATTACTTTCCTCTCAATAAAATGTAAATTGATCAACGCGAGGTCTGTTTTGCTTGAGGTCTATTCTGATATTCTGAGACTCCTCCAAACAAACCCTTAGTCCTCGCCCTTAGCCCTTTATACCTTACACTTAGCCCTTACCCTTGGCCCTTAGCCCCATTACTTTCCTCTCAATAAAACGGAAATTGATCAACACGAGACACGAGGTCTGTTTTGCTTGAGGTCTGTTCTGATATTCTGAGACTCCTCCAAACAAACCCTTAGTCCTCGCCCTTAGCCCTTTATACCTTACACTTAGCCCTTACCATTGGCCCTTAGCCCCTTTACTTTCCTCTCAATAAAACGTAAATTGATGTAACACGAGGTCTGTTTTTGTTCTTTGAAGAGTGAAAACACGACATTCGAAGTCTACAAAACCAAAAGGCAATAAGAAACGAGGAAGTAGTTTCCACTTTTCCAGGCTTCCCTCACCGCTTCCTCCGAAATTCGAAGAAAAGGCCATCCGGGACAAAATCGTCGTTTGAAGAGCGAAAACGGCTATCGAACATTATATTCGCAGTTTTTAATCGTATAATACTTTCCGATGTTGCGACTAACTGGATCAAAAGCTTTTTTTACACCCATAAATGCCATTTTCGTTTAAATAAAAGAGAAAAAAAAGTAGGTACTATCAACAGTTAAATAGGTTTTAGACAAATTTGAAGCATTTTTCCCCCTTAGGAAATTATGAACAAGCATCAATTGAAGCATCAATTCGCCAGCCTAGTTAGCTTAGTTGGGAGTGCGTCTGCCTTGTAAGCGCTAGGCCGCGGGTTCGATTCCCGCCCGGGGCGGAGTGTCGTAGCATGCCCATCCCGTAGAATGCCTCTCATTAGATGATGGGCATAAAAACATCTAAAAGTTCTGTGTTGAGGAGGTTTAATATAAAAAGGGCAGGACAGTCGCAACACTATCACTGCAGAGTGCAGACATAGGAAATGTTAGGGAGGTAGACAGAAATGGGGGGGGATGAAAAATCAAAAGGAGGGAAAGAGGGGAGAGCGGAAGAGGGAGAAAGAGAGAGAGAGAGAGTTAGAGGGAACGGAAAAGAGAGCGAGAAAGACAGAGATGGGACAAAATTACAAAACAGAGAGAGAGAGGGAAGCGGAAGGAAAATATTATGGGGAGACAGACAGAAATGGGGATAAAAATGAGAAGGGGAGAGGGAGAAGGAGAGAGAGAGAGAGAGAGAGAGGAAAAGAGAGGGAGAAAGACAGAGATGGGACAGAATCACAAAAAACAATAGTTTGTATCAAGATGCTGATAATCGTAGGTTACCTATCTATTAATAATAACTAGTACCTACGCTAGCAGTCGTTGCTTAATTTTCTTTTTTACTTGATCCATTTTCTTTTCATCGAGGAAATCTTTGCAATAGGTATTGAGCAATGAAGGGATGACATACTCTAATCTTCGATCTCCATATTGTACAGTGTATACTCGAGGTCTTCTGAAGCTCTGAGTACGTAACAGATAGGGTTGATGATTCAAAATCCTGTACTTTTCATGGAGGAAGTTGGTTGACAGCAGAACATATTTGTTAAGTTGTTCCGGGTTGAGGCTGTGTACATTCACATCTTTGAACAAGAGACTTAATATTCTTCTTTGGAGATTGTACAGGGGGTTCAATACATGATTGGTTGCGTACATATACAGGGTTACTCCGTATCTTAAGAGAGAATCTACCAATGAGAAGTAGATGGTTTTCTTCGTCGTCATTGGCAGTTTTTCAGCGTTAACTTTCTGAAGTTTGTACTTTAAGATTCTGAGTTTCTTACACAGGTTAATGACATGAGATTTCATCCTGAATTCACTATCAATGTATACTCCAAGATATTTCGCCTCTTGCTTGTACCTATTCTATTTGTTGACATGTACAGGATGTTTCATACGTTTTGTCATACAAACATTGTCGGGTATGACAATAAATTCTGTGTTCATTCATATCCATACGTTTACTTCGGTAGCCCAATACTAACGCTTCAGTTTTCTTTTCATTTAGATAAATGTGGTTGTTATATAGGTACTTCTGAAGATTAATGAAGTCATGTTGAGCATTAGCTACCGCAGTCTGTACGTCATGATGGATTGATACGATACAGCTGTCATCTGCGAACATCTTTAGACTGCCAATTCGTTGCACATATTTGACATCGTATGTGTACACATTGTACCAGGTAGGTGAATTGATCCCACCCTGTACAAGTCCCTGTTCCACTGGTAGTTCTGGACTGATTGTATTTCCAATACGAGTCACTTGTTTCCTCTGCTCAAAGTAATTATTAAAGACAGGATGTGATATTCCGATGTCCTTGAACTTCCTCAACAGCCGCTCATGATGAATGGTATCAAAAGCGAAGGATAAATCTAGGAGCAGGATAACAACTGCTTTCCTTTGGTCCAGGGCTCTGTTAATCTGTTCGGCGAAATCCTGTAATAAGGTCATCGTACTTTTCCCGCTCTGAAACCCGTGCTGGAAATCAGGTATAATACGGTTTTCTTCAAGATATTTCTTGGTCTGGATGTTCAAGTGCTTTTCAAGAACTTTCTCTATTATGGGCATCGAACCCACAGGTCTGTAGGATCCCAGGACATCAGCTTTACCTTTGTTTTTGAAAAGCGGTGTAATGCAGGAGGTCTTCAGTGCGGTAGGTATCTCAGCGTTTCTCATCATCAGATTAACCAGGTAAGTTATGATTGGAGTAAGTATGTTTATATTTCTAATAATATCACTGGTCCTTAACCCATCAATTCCTCTGCCTTTTGAAAAGCGGTGTAATGCAGGAGGTCTTCAGTGCGGTAGGTATCTCAGCGTTTCTCATCATCAGATTAACCAGGTAAGTTATGATCGGAGTAAGTATGTTTATATTTCTAATAATATCACTGGTCCTTAACCCATCAATTCCTCTGCCTCTCTTTTTCATATTTATCAAAATATCGTACACATCTTTTTCATTTGCTTTCCTGAGGTACATGGTTGATTTAGCACTGTGTAGCTCATGATCAACAGTTTGAACATCCAGCACTGGTCCATTGTTTTTATCCTGAATGTCCTTTATTTGAGCGATGAAATTTAGATTGAAGTTATTTGCAAGAAGTTTGGAATCTTGAGTATGGAAGTTACGTTGTAATTTTGATTCTAATGGTTCTTTTATTTTTCGGTCCATCATATCATTAATAAGTGACCATGTCTTCAGCATATCACCACTGGCTTCCTGGAAAAGTTTGTATATGTAAATACGTTTCTCTTTTTTTAAAAGATTAGTCACCTGGTTTCTTTGTTTTTTGTAGTGCTCATAGAGAAGACGATTATTTTTGTTATTCCTCCATCTTTGTAGAAGTACATTTTTCATGGCTATTTCCTGCTGAACTCTATTATTTACCCAGGGCATGGATCGAGCATTTTCTCTCTTTTGCACTTTTTTCGTTGCTGACTTATAGATTTCATTGAACTGAGTGACTATTTTATTGTGTAGATCAGTAGAGTTAAAAATCTGTTTAAGGTCTTCCCAGTTTGTTGTCAATATCTTTGAATCAACAATTCTATTATCTATAATATCGATAAACTCAGGTGGTTTTCTCCTTGTCGACGCGTTAACCCTCTTCGTCACTCTTAGCGCAATGAAATAGTGATCCGCTACTTTATCGACTATAACAGCAGAGGTAACATTATATTGGTTCTTGTTATTAATTCTGACGTTAATATGGTCAATACAAGATGTTGTAGGTACACCCTCCAGCATTTCCTCTCTTGTTGGTTTTTTATTTATTGTAGGTACCACAGTGCTGTTGTTAAGGATGTTTAGATACTTGGTGTTGTGACTGTTTCTTTTTAAAGTACAAATATTGATATCGCCAATCATTATTATATTTTCATCTTTTTTAACGCCATTCTGGAGCCAGAAATTCAGGTCATTAAGAAATCTCTCAATATTCATCTTAGGTGGTCTGTAGACTGCAAGTACAGTACATTTGAACTTTGTGTCCAAATGGGTTAATTTGAAGTTTATATTCTCTGCTTCATCAAAATTATATTGAATATCTTCAATATGTAAACAGTCTCTATAGAATACTATAACTCCCCCACCATTTCTATGTATTCTACATTTATTTATTTGAGTAAACGATCTCAGCTGGTAAGCTAACGCTTCCTCTTCTTTTACACTGATTTCAGTGAGAATTAGTAGGTCTAATTGAGGTAATACATTTTTTATTTTTATACAAAGTAAGTCCCAATGCCGTCTTAAACTTCTTATGTTAACATGTAACACTGTCAAAGCTTCATTATTTAATTTATTCTGCTAATTGAGGTAATACATTTTTTATTTTTATACAAAGTAAGTCCCAATGCCGTCTTAAACTTCTTATGTTAACATGTAACACTGTCAAGGCTTCATTATTTAATTTATTCTTCCAATCATCTATATTCATCAATGATTCACAGGTAGGTACTACTTTATTAATGTTGTTTAAAAGCTGTAAGTTCCTATTATTCATAAATTTGGGAAATTTTGTAACAAGTGATTACTATCATAAACAGCATTAGCTTTTTATATCTTGCCCAGATCATCAAGACATTCCAGTCTCATGGTCTTACCATTCTCAGCTTTCTTCAGTAGAATTCTACCATCTTTTACCCAGAGGTAAGCATACTTTTTGTCTTTTTTTATTTTATTAGCTTGATAGAAGAGTTTTTTATAATATGGACAGAGAGCTTCGTTTATGTACACATTAGACCCATTGTTCGGAAAAACATCCTCTAGTTGAGAGTACAACCTCTTCTCTTTTATCTTGGTAAGTACCAGGTTTCGTACCTCTTGTGATTTAAACTCGACTACAATAGTAGTTTTGCCGTTTTCACCTTCTCTAGTCAACTTCTCTGTTTTAAATTGTATTTCACCAGCTCTGGTTTCTATTTTATTAAGAACCTTTTTTGTTACCTCGTCCTTTTCCACTTTGCTGTCCTTGATTCCTGATATTTCAATCTTGGTGTTGAATTCCTTCTGGTTCAGCCCATTTACCTGAATTTCCATACTACGAAGTCTCGCCTTCATTTCCTTGTTTTCGCTTTCACTTTTCTTCAATCTATTCTCCATCAGGATCATATTCTGCTCAACAACCTTCACTGCATTCACTGCCTTGTCCACCTGGTCCCCGTAGAAGTTCAACGATGTCTCGAATTCTGCGATTTTGTCCTTCACGTCTTTCATGTCCTTCCTTGAGCTAGTAAATCCTGCATTGATCTTCTCTGTTAGCGATTTCTCCAGAGCCCCCATTTTATCCAAGAGTTGTTTGATAGAGGCACCATCAGTTTCCAGGCTGCTCAGATCACTAGTCTGTTCCTTCTGCTTAGTTGTTTCCTTCTGCTTACAAGTCCTCTCCTTTCCATCCTTTGACTGAGGGGTACCGGTTCCACCTCTAGATTCGACGTTGGGTAAACTTCTACAGGTAGGACATTTCCATGCTCCTCTTCTTGTCTCACCCATTGTTCGCCAGGATGACTCCCCCACAGTGGTACATGTAAAATGGTACCCATTACAACAAATTGAGCACGTAGCATAGTCCAGATCGCCTTCTGTAGGCAGAGGTTCCTCACATCTACTACAGAATTCACTCATCATGAATTAAAAAAAATTGTACACGGACACAATGCTTCTTGAGAAAAAATCGAGCGTAGCGAGGAAGCAAGGTTATCAATGAATGAAAATGAATGAACCTAGAATGGTATCACGGTTATCGGTTATTGAACTGTTCAGATTTTAGTTTGGTTTAAATATCACAAGCGAGAAGCCTGGTTTTTTTCTAAGTAGGTACCTACTAATTTTATTTAGAACTTTTAGAGTTAAGTTTTAACAAGGTTATCAATGAATGAAAATGAATGAACCTAGAATGGTATCACGGTTATCGGTTATTGAACTGTTCAGATTTTAGTTTGGTTTAATAACACAAGCGAGAAGCCTGGTTTTTTTCTAAGTAGGTACCTACTAATTTTATTTAGAACTTTTAGAGTTAAGTTTTAGTTTAAAGTTTTTTAAAAAGTGTAATTTATTGTTGTAAGTTTTTTTATTTATTTAAATCATATGTTTTTGAATTATTTGCTCAATATAAAGTTTTTTAAAAAGTGTAATTTATTGTTGTAAGTTTTTTTATTTATTTAAATCATATGTTTTTGAATTATTTGCTCAATATTTTTTGTATTTTGTTTTGATTTTAATATTCTTGATGACGTAGATAATTCAGTTTTAAACAAGTTTAAAAATTTGATTAATTTAGCTAAATAATTACTAAATTATCTCAATAATTCAGCCGAAATTCAATTTAATAATCAAATAATACACTTTTTATGCATAAAAACCCTTAGGATAGTTATAAAAATCAACAAAAGATAAGTTTTAAGAGAGAGAGAGAGAGAGAGATACTATTTACGAGAAGAGAAAGAGAGAATGACAAAACCGTGTGGTTATGTACTTACTTAGGCAGAAAGAGGGGGAGAGAGAGAGAACGCGCGAGAAGAAGAGAGAGAGAGAGAGAGAGATACTATTTACGAGAAGAGAAAGAGAGAATGACAAAACCGTGTGGTTATGTACTTACTTAGGCAGAAGGAGGGGGAGAGAGAGAGAACGCGCGAGAGGAAGAGAGAGAGAGAGAGAGAGAGAGAGAGAGAGAATTGAATTGAATTGAATAATTGATATTTTATTTTTACATTTTTAAATATACAATGAAAACGTCCCTAAGCTAATTCAATGTTTATAAATACAAAGGATAACAAAGCCTATTTTGTCTTTGTTTCACCAGTGTAGGTAGAAAAATCAGTTTTATATTAAATCTATTGTTTGAAAAGCACAGTTCCTGACTTTTCCTGATAAAGGATCACTTAATTATCTGGAAAAACACCAATTCTACTATCAAAGGTCAGTAAAAACTTATAAAAACTTAGAAAGAAGAAGAGTAAAATTTAGAACAACCGACGCGTACCACGGAGAGAGAGAGAAGGAAAGGGAAAGAAGATGAGAGAAAGTGAAATAGCTAAGGGACCTCTTTTTCGGACAAAAGAGTCAAAAAAGCAAAGTAAAAAAGGTATTCCAGATTAGAGTTTGTGTAAAGGCTCAGAATGTATAGTCAGGAGCAAAAAATTCGGACCATTTCCATTTCTCTCTCTCTCTCTCTCTCTCTCTCTCTCTCTCTCTCTCCTCTTACCTTTCTCTCTATATTCCTTTCTCTCTATATCTCTCTCCCTTTCAAACACAGCTCATTTTTCTCCTTTACAGTTTTACCTCTAATGAGAGAGAGAGAGAGAGAGAGAAAGAGGGAGGAGGAGGGAGAGAGATAGAGGAAGAGACATTTACATGTATGCTCTCTAAGTGACATGTACATAATAGAGGCGGCGACATGCCACTAATGAGAGAGAGAGAGAGAGAGAGTTCTGTTGTTTAGGCTGAGGTCTTGTGTTACCTACAGTTCAGATTGCATAAGATACTCGTAAGTATTAGTTGCTGTGGGCATCGAACTAAATACCTTCACAACACTCTAGCCAGTCCGTTTCTGAATCTGTATCAATGCCAAACTTATACATAGAATGTCATATACGTGTACACTGTACATATGAATAAGTACATAGGAGCTGACCATGTATAGCCTTAGGTAAGGTTCAAATTAATGGTCAGTTGAGTACACACGTCAAAAAATTACTGTCATTGTTCGAGCTTGAGTGAGTGGCTAATTAGAGTTTATTAGAGCCTCTAGGCTAGGACTAGATCGGGGACTATAAAAGCTAAAAGCTGTGTCCACACATGGTCGTCAATCGACCGTCGCGTCGATCGACGTCGAATAAAACCTGACCATGTATAGCCTTAGGTAAGGTTCAAATTAATGGTCAGTTGAGTACACACGTCAAAAAATTACTGTCATTGTTCGAGCTTGAGCGAGTGACTAATTAGAGTTTTTTAGAGCCTCTAGGCTAGGACTAGATCGGAGACTATAAAAGCTGTGTCCACTCATGGTCGTCAGTCGACCGTCACGTGGCGTCGATCGACGTCGGCTAAAACCGTAGACGTACACTGCTTCAATTCAAGGGTCCGTACACGTACACTGCTTCAATTCAAGGGTCCGTACACGTACACTGCTTCAATTCAAGGGTCCGCACACGTACACTGCTTCAATTCAAGGGTCCGCACACGTACACTGCTTCAATTCAAGGGTCTCTATAGGACCTTCATAGATCGCGTCTAAAGTTGTGGTTAAAAAAAAAAAAAAAAAAAAAAAAAAAAAAAAAAAAAAGTGCACTTTATCTTCAGGAAAAAAGTATAATAGACAAGTAACTATAAAATATACGGATAGATAAATCCGCATATTGTACAGTAGAACCTCGATTATTTGAACTAATTGGGACCGGGGGTAGTTGAAACGATTGAGGTTGAAATGATCACTTTCTATGATCTTTTCCTCTCAGATAAGATATATATTCTTTGAAAGGAGTAGAAATAATGAAAGTTGAAATAATCGAGGTTCTACTGCATAATATTATCTGTGTAAAGGTATAATAATAATAGTGCTTATTTATACTGCTCGCATAGGACTGAAAAGTCCCTTTACTCCAGCAGTAGGCTACTTCAATTATTGTGGACAAGTTCTCAAATTATATTGAGGAAAAATTTCCATACCTCGGCTGGGATTGAACCCACGCTCTCCTGTTTACCAGGCGAGCGTCTTGACCACTACACCACCGAGGCAGGTTCAAGGTGTGTCCAAACATAGTCGACCAGCTGAGCCGTCGGTCGATGGACGAGGTGAATCTATGTTGTCGAGGCAGTGTGGACTGTTCAGTCGACATCGATCGACGTCCGGTAGACTATGTCGACTCATCTTAAGACCTTGTTTGGATAGGCCAGGACTGTTAAGCTGACGGGCTGTTAGGGGCAAAAAAATCCACCAACGAATAATTTGTGCTTTTTTTATATTTAAACAAGGATTATATTATTTACACTCGTATTTGCATATTATTTGTAAACCCTACCTATGAAAATAAATAATACCTTGTTTAGACTGCGGGAGTAAAGGGACTTTTCAGTCTCATTCTGGCAGGATAAACAGGGTATATTCTATTCTATTAATGTGTTGTGGCTCTTAGGGAGTACCCTGTAGGTCAGGAAATTGGGTTGCAATGTTATGGGGTAAGTAAAAGGGTAAGTGAATGAGTAAGTAAAGGCTACACAGAGTTCCCCTTAATCTATACCCGAGGGAAGTTGTATCCTAATCTATACAGGAAGCTAAGTTTACATCACAGGAAGTTTCCCTTATATTAAGTCTTATAACGAAGGTAGAAGAGAGAGAGAGAGAGAGAGAAGGAAGAGTGTATAAAGATGGAATTAGAAGAAAGAGAGAGATAGGAAGAGTGTATAAAGATGAAATTAACAGAGAGAGAGAGATTGAAGAGGAAGGGAGAAACAGAGAAAGAGAAAGTTAGTGAGAAGTATAGGAAGGATGAAAGAGAGATGGAATTAAGAGAGAGAGAGAGAGAGAAAATGGAGGAGGTTTTGAAAGGAAAGAGAAAAGAGACTCTCTTCTAATAGGACAGAAAGAGAGAGAGAGAGTGTGAGAGAGAGAGAGAGATAGAGAGTGTGAGAGAGAGAGTGTGATAGAGAGTGTGTGTGTGAGAGAGAGAGAGAGAGAGGAAAGGTAAGGATAAAGAAGGAGGAAGAGAGAGTTAAA
>NW_007379224.1:26877-39377 GCF_000475195.1 Diaphorina citri | reverse complement strand
GCGGGCAAAGGAGTTCGGACATCTCCACCAATAACAGTGTCAGTCTGTCAGTGAAATGAGCTTGGAAGCTAAACTCTCTTTGTAAGCGATAGATCGCGGGTTCGATGCCCGCCTTGAGCGAACTTGTATGAAAAAAATTAAGTTTCTAGACTTAATCTGTGTTATGGCGAGGTAACCTGAGGTTAAAAAAAAATTAGTCTCATTTTTGCCGTTTTCCCGCTTTTCTCCTCCTAATCCTCCCCCTCCTCCTTCTTCTTATTCTTCTCCTCCTTTTTTCTTCTTCTTCGTCTTCTTCTTCTTTTTCTCCTCCCTTCTTCTTCGTTTTATAAACCTGGACACGTTTTTCATTAAATTGTGTACAGTCTGCAATCAGTCACACCATCTCTCTCTCTCTCTACCCTCTTCCCTTTCTCTCTTCTCTTTCCTTTTCCATCTTCTTCACCACATTCCTTCTCTCTATTTCTTTCTCTCCTTCATCTCTCTCTCTCTATCTTCTCCGCCAAATTCCTTCTCTCTATTTCTTTCTCTCCTTCATCTCTCTCTCCCTTTCTCTCTCTCTCTATCTTCTCCACCAAATTCCTTCTCTCTATTTCTTTCTCTCCTTCATCTCTCTCTCCCCTTTTCTCTCCTTGTCTTCTTTGTTCTTTTTTTTTGCATGAGAAAAGATCGACTAACATGATAGGTCAAGGAAAAAGGGAGAGAGAGAATGTAAAAGGGATGGAAGGAGAGAGAAGAAAAGAGGGAAAGGAGATATAACGAAAAAGAGAGGGGGGAGAAAGAAAGAGTGAGTTCCACAGAGAGAGAGAGAGAGAGAGAGAAAGAGAGAGAGAAAGAAGAAAGAGAAAGAAAGAGAGAGAGAGAGGGAGAGAGAGGGAAGACAGATTTAAATCTGGTGACCTACATAGGGCAATATAATTTGAGAATTTGACCACAAAAATAGTAGTAGCCTACTGCTGGAGTAAAGGGACTTTTCAGTCCTATGCGAGCAGTATAAAGAGCACTATTATTATTATTTATATGTAACTTCACTCATGCCTATGTTTGCTTTTTTAGCCTCCCTCCCTCTCTCTCTCTCTCTCTCTCTCTCTCTCCTCTGTCCCTTTTCTCTCCCTTTTTCTATTCCCCTTCCTCTCTCACTCTTTCTCACTTACTTCCGAGCTGATAGAACTAAAGAGAGCGTAGATAGAGAGAGAGAGAAAGAGAGAGTTTTGTTTAATTACATAACGGGGCGAGCTTTGAACTTATAATACTGTAATTATTTCATGCTTACAGGGTGGACGAGTAAGAAGAAAGAAAAGAAAATTCAGGGTGTATCAGAAGAAAAAAATCCAAGAATTTGAAGCATCAAGGAAAAATAAGAGTTACTTTTTTCAATATCTATTAATTTATCTGAATTTACAATGGAATTTTATAATTTTTTACTACCTATCATTAAAAAAATAATACATATTCTCCTCTGAACTTTTCGAGAATTCCAATTCAACAGCCGTTTTTATAGCCCCCCTCCTACCCCCATGTCGCAATAAATATATTTTCAATAACCGTTAATTTTATCCAAATAAACTTCAAATATCCTCATTATTTTCAAAATTCCATTATTAACTCCCTAATGACAAAAAAGTGACATTTAAAAAAGAAAAATGGCCAATATTTTTTAGTAAAACATCAAGTTTAGTATTTAAATTTTCTAAGAGAGAGAGAGAGAGAGAGAGAGAGAGAGAGAGAGAGAGAGAGAGAGAGAGAGAGCGAAAGTGAGAGTGTGTGACAGAGAAATTACATTGACTAGGGAGAGAGAAAATGGGAGAATGCTTTGAGAGAGAAAGATAGAGAAAGGAGAACTAGTGAGAGGGAGAGAGAGAGAGAGAGAATAAGAGGAGAGGAAGAAAGAAATAAAGGGAAGAAGAGAGCGAGAGAGAAAACGAACAATAAGTAGGTAACTATTAGGAATTACATAAATACATTTATTCTCATTGGAAAAAGTAGATGAAAAATTACCTATAAGGAGAAGAAGGAGGAAAAGGAGGAGAAGGAGAAGAAGAAGAAAAATGAGGAAGAGGAGGAGAAGGAGGAGGAGGAGAAGAACAAGAAAAATGAGGAAGAGGAGGAGGGAGGAGGAGGAGAAAAAAAGGGGGGGGGGAGGGAAACTAAATTAAATTGTGAAAAAAGTCAGTCAGTTATGTATGTATGTATGTAATTGTATGTACATACATGCATATAGAGCAGAAACCGATGTACTGTGTGACTCAAATGTTCCGTAACCTAGTGCTCAAACCATATGGAATACACCGAAAACGCATTACAATGGCGCTCTACGCTTTACAGTCAATACAGACAGGCAAAGCTACAGTTGATTTTAAAGTGCATAACCAAAATTGATTTTTGGGCAATTGGACATCGTAAAACAGAAGGAACTCCTGAGCCACCCTGTACAACCGTCACACATTGGAAACGTTCGCCATATCACACCTCTAACTGAGTAACGCCTTTAATAATAATAATAATAATAATAATAATAATAATAATAATAAGAAGTTAACCCTTTTGAAAAATGGAAGGGGGTGAAAAATCATCCCACGTTTCTCTCCCTCTTACACTGAAAAAATTCCCCCGAAAAAAACATTTTATAATTAGATATAGCAGAATTTTGAGAAATGTTTCCTTTGGAAATTGGAGAATTAATAATAATAATAATAATAACAAGGAGAGAAAGAGTGATGAAGGAAGGGTAGGGGAGAGAGAGAGACACAGAGAGAGAGAGAGAGTGAGGGAGAGAGAGAGAGAGAGAGAGATTGATAATATATTCTATTAATGTGTTAGAGAAGGAGAGGAAGAGGGCAATAAAAGATGACGTTCAAATGACTTTTTCAAAATCCAATAAAATCCTTTGCGCCTTTCCACAATAAAAACCCCTTCATTTCCTCTATAAAACCCCTTCACCTTTTCTATAAAGCCCCTTCATTTTCTTTACCAACGCCCTTCACGCTGTACATACAGAGTGTTTTAGTGTAATCTCTCTATTTTTAGTGGCTGCTGCAACCCTCCACGATATTGTTTTATTGCGCATTAAAGGAAAAATAAATGTAAAAACGATTTTTAGGGCAACGAAAGTTTACAGCTTATGCAATTGGCGCTGCTTTCCAAATTATCTAAAACACAGTTCTGACTCTGACGTAACAGGTTCGATACTTTTTGCGTCTTTTAAAACCGGGTTTACCGTGTATTTTTCCAAAGAATCCAAGGCGTAGGTACATTATAAGTAAATACTAAACACTCTGTATAAAACCCCTTCACCTTTTCTATAAAACCCCTTAATTTTCTCAATAAAACCCCTTCACGCTCTACATACAGAGTTTTTTAATGTAATTTCTCAATTTCAAGTGTTTTAATGTGCACAAAAGGTGGTAAAAAATGATAAAAATATTTTTTTTTTTTCCTTTTTTAGGGCCGTCCCGTCAGAGTTTATGCTATTGGTGCTACTTTCAAAATCATCTTAAAGTTCTGAAACACAATTCTGACGTTACAGGTTCGATACTTTTTGTGTCATTAAAAACGGGGTTTCCCCTGTATTTTTCTAGGAATCCAAGGCGCACATTATAAGTGAACACTCTGTATAAAACCCCCTCGCCTTTCCTATATAGCCCCTTCACTTTCTCTATAAAACCCCTTCATCTTTTCTATAAAGCCCCTTCAGTATCCTCCCACTCCGGAAAACGAAAGCCATTTCTTACCGTACAAAGAGCTTCGAAAAGGGGATTTGACAATTTTTATTGCTCATTTTCTCTGTCTTCGAGTCAATTATTGTGATGTATTGCGTTTTGCAGCGAAAGTGCCTTTGCGAATTGCTATGAAGGTAGTTTTGTGTTGATCTTGTGTGGAAGTTATGTCCTTAACGTATTGGTTTTGAAATTATTGAAGAAGTCTATAACTCTATAACACCAACACTATTGTTGATGCTAGGAGTTGAGTTTATGACTGAAGATCACACTAGGCACTATTGAAGCATAGTGCAAGTTCTTTTTCTTTTCTTTTTCATCTTCTTCCTGTTCCTTCTTCTTCTTTTTTCTCGTAATCCTTCAACTCCTCCTTCTTCTTCTTCTTCTTCTTCTTCTTCTTCTTCTTCCTCCTCTTCTTCTTCCTCTTCTTCTCCTTCTCCTTCTTCCTCTTCTTCTTCTTATTCTTTCTTCTTTTTTTTTCTCGTAATCCTTCAACTCCTCCTCCTCCTTCTCCTTCTTCTTCTTCTTCTTCTTTTTTTTCTCGTAATCCTTCAACTCCTTCTTCTTCTTCTTGTTTTTCTTCTTGTTATTTTTCTTCTTTTTCGCCTTCCTCTTCTTCTTCTTTATCTTTTTTTTTCCTCTATTTTCCATTTTTTCTCTTCCTCCTCCGTCCTATTTCTTTATCTACTTTCCTCGTCATCTTCTTTTCTCCTCCTTCTGCTCCTTCTTCTTCTCCTCCTCCTCCATCTTATTTGTTTCTGTGTTCTATTCTTTCTTTTTCTTTTTTATCTTTTTCGCCTACACTCTATTCTTAGGGGTATTGTTGTAACAAGAAAATAATAATATTAAATAAACCCTTCTGTCTGCTTATATGGTGGATAAAAAGGTATTTATTTATTAAGAACTGAGGTATCAACCTACTTTATTTTCAGAGAAAAGATTCTTGCTTTTGAAGGTAGGTATTTTGAGTTTTTTTTCCAGAAGAGAGAGAATAGAGAATTTTTTTAGAGAAAGGGAGGTATTACTTTTACAAAATTACAAATATTGTTAAGTAAAGCATGCACATGCTTATGTCGCTTTGCATTGCCTCGGGCATCATGACCTGGAAAACTATCACCATACTACTCGTATATTACTATGTTATTATACTCCTCTTCCTCTCCTTTCTCATCTCCTCCCCTCCTTTACTTCTTATCCCTTAACTTCTTTTACTAGGTTCTCGTCAGTTATGAGTTTCTCCTTCCTTCTCCCTTCCCATCATCACTTTTCTTCTTCTTCTTTTATTTCTTATCCTTCTTCTTCTTGTCGTTTTTTGGTGAGTCAAATTAAATTATAATCAAATTAGAAAGATTCCTTAGTTTAATCCCAAAACCTTAGTCCATTTCCCCTTTTACTCTATTTGCTCTCTTTCTTCTCTCCTTCTATGATTTTCCCTCTTCTCCTTCTCTCCCTCTCCTCTCTTATCTTCGCATTGGCATTGATACAAAGTTTTTTCACTTGTTGGTTGGTACTCATACTTGTACCTACGCAATGTTGTTGGATTATAAATCCAAACAAAATTTTCAAATTAAAAAAAAAACTTTCATCTACAAACAATATTAATTTCTTTATCTCCGTGTCTTCAAGTTTGTGGCGTAACATTTCTTAAAATTCTTTCCCTGTGGTACTGTAAAAGGGATGTATTTTACAGCAGACGCCGCCATGGTTTCAAGAATCGTAGTATAACTTGTTAATATGGTTTCTTTTCCATCTATATTTCGCCAACCATCGACCATGGAATCAGCTTTTCGCGTTGTTGTTTTTGTTGTCATCGTTTTTTATGGACCGGAAAGGGAATAGTACCTATTGTTAATTGAAAAATTAAAATCAATAAAGTTGGAGCTGAAAGTTGGAGTGACCTTCAAAATCTGCCTGAGTTAGAAATCATGGAAATCCTTGAAGCTTTGAAGAGAAAGAGAGTCATAAAAAAGAACTACTCTTTGCAATGGACTACTCAGTCAATGTATCAGATCTTCTTTTTTATAACTCTCAGTCTCTCTAGTCCACACCAAGTTGGTGTCATCCTGTCATTACATCTCAGTCTGAGTGTCTCACAATTATTGGAGTACCTATATTTTTCCCTTTTTAATTAATTTCGAGTGTTTTACAGAGTGATAGGTAGGTACCTAGGAGAAAATTTCCAACTTCTTATTAAACGAATATTTCACAATCACAAGCTGTTCTTTGGTGTTGAATTTTTTTCCCTTCTTTTAACTAGATTCCTCAGTCAACCAAATTGTCTGCTTTGGCAGTATCCCATTCCTTGGACTCGGGCTGCTAGAATGGTGATGGTAAATATTTTGGTTATTGCACCCAAGAGTCAAATAAGTATAAGTATACAAAGTAAAATTATAAGTATAAGTAGTTCTTTTTTTAGACTTAAAACAAGTTGTTCCATTATACCAACAGTTTAATGCTCTCTTTCTTCTCTCCTTCTATGATTTTCCCTCTTCTCCTTCTCTCCCTCTCCTCTCTTATCTTCGCATTGGCATTGATACAAAGTTTTTTCACTTGTTGGTTGGTACTCATACTTGTACCTACGCAATGTTGTTGGATTATAAATCCAAACAAAATTTTCAAATTAAAAAAAAAACTTTCATCTACAAACAATATTAATTTCTTTATCTCCGTGTCTTCAAGTTTGTGGCGTAACATTTCTTAAAATTCTTTCCCTGTGGTACTGTAAAAGGGATGTATTTTACAGCAGACGCCGCCATGGTTTCAAGAATCGTAGTATAACTTGTTAATATGGTTTCTTTTCCATCTATATTTCGCCAACCATCGACCATGGAATCAGCTTTTCGCGTTGTTGTTTTTGTTGTCATCGTTTTTTATGGACCGGAAAGGGAATAGTACCTATTGTTAATTGAAAAATTAAAATCAATAAAGTTGGAGCTGAAAGTTGGAGTGACCTTCAAAATCTGCCTGAGTTAGAAATCATGGAAATCCTTGAAGCTTTGAAGAGAAAGAGAGTCATAAAAAAGAACTACTCTTTGCAATGGACTACTCAGTCAATGTATCAGATCTTCTTTTTTATAACTCTCAGTCTCTCTAGTCCACACCAAGTTGGTGTCATCCTGTCATTACATCTCAGTCTGAGTGTCTCACAATTATTGGAGTACCTATTTAAACTTGGACTAGTTAGACTATAGTTTAGGTTAGGTACATAGTGAAAAACTGGGACATGTTTCAAGCACAGGTGTCAAAGTTTTCATTTTGAAATTTTAATTTCCCGTTTCAAATAATATTGCACACAGAACATGACTGATGCCGTGAAAAGTTGACAAGGTGTTTTTTTTTTCTTTCAAAGAGCATTCTTTTTGCTTTGTTTCTTGATTGATATTGGAGGTTGACAAAATTATTAAAGTTTGTGGAAAACACGTGCCACTCGATGCGATGATCCTGGGGAAAAGTTGAAAATTGTTTGTATCTAGTACCTATTGTGTTAAAGGCATCATTGGCGTAGAAAATAGAGTAGGTACCTAATACTGAGAAAAGTTAAACGGGATACGTATTGATGTCATTGATTTTGGAACTTTTTTTTTTTTTTTTTTTTTCTTCTTTTTTTCACAGGACTGTAAAAAGCGTTGGTCTGTGAAAAAACGTCAAATTTCTTTTTACTTTCTATTAACCTTACGTATAGGGAACCTTTACAAGGTAATGAGAAAGTATTGCAATCGGTCCAAATTTTTCTTCTTCTTCTTCTTCTTCTTCTTCTTCTTCTTCTTCTTCCTCGCTTGCTCCCGTGTTCAGACAGGGTACAGGCGTTTTTTTTTTTTATTTTTTTGTCAGCCTCTCGATCAGCCCTGGGATGAATGCTTTGGGCTGAAGTGACATTTAGTTTTTGGCAACAATTTTTTTACAAGTGCATGTCCTTCACCTTTGCTAGGTACTACTTTCGAGTATTAAAGGGAATAAAAATACAAATTGTTCCGCAATTTTTGCATTCAAGTGTATTTCGGAAACGAATACGAATGAAGAACGAAAATAAAAGAAGAAATAAGAATGAGGTATAGAAAAGAAGGAGAGGTAGAAGAGAGAGAGGAAGAAAGAGAGAGAAAGAGAGAGGTAGACAGTTTATCAATATTGTATCATCTTGACAAGAAAATATGTATTTTGACTTGAAGTTTTATAGACAATAAAAGAAGAAGAAGAAGAAGAGAGAGATACATATATGGGAAAGGAGAGATAGAGAGAGAGAAGGAAAGACAGAAACGGAGAACGAAAGAGAAAGAGGGTGAGAGAGGGAAAGAGATTAGAAAAGTTATGATAAAGATTATAAATATGAACAGGGGAGAGAGAGAGAGAGAGAGAGAGAGAGAGAGAATAAGAAGTTTGTATGATAAAGAAAAGGAAAAAGAGAGAAAGAGAATAATAAATATGCATGTCAAAGGAAATAAATAGTGGTGTTTTTTTTTTTTTTTTTTTTTTTTTTTTTTTTTTTTTTTTACGGGTGTCTCAGGGTGTATAGAAATATTTTGTAATTTTGTGCAACAGTTTTTCAAGACGGTAATTTGTCCCTTACGATCTTCCATTGTGTACCTAGGTACTATTTTCGGAATCACTCCAAGGATATGAACAACATAAAAGGATCTTCTTTGAAGTCAAACAATTTTGGTTTCACCCCACATTGTCGATTTATTGATTCAAAATTTCAAAGAGGTTTCTCAGAGTGAAAGAGTTTCTGCCAATGGCATTGAAGCGCTTAAAACTAAAGGCTGAATTATAATAATAATTCATAAAGTCAAGCAAGAAAAGCCTGAATAAAAGTTTGTCGAGCTTGAATGCTGCTTAGAAGTCTCGAGGCTATTCTTACTTTTTAATTTTTTCTCATTAACCATTTTCTTCGTTCTTTTTATTTCAATTAAAGAAGAAGGAAAAGAAAAAAAAAAGAACACAGGTGTTTACAAAAATGAGTATTACTTTTCCGTGACTTGCTTTTCTTGGAATTTTGCATATCCTGCATGCTACCCTTGTATCCTAGTAACATGAGATAAATCCATGAAAAACAGAGAAGGGCGCAAAATTTTCAGTCCGAATATTTCCAAATTTCGTCATTTGAGTTTTTATTTACCTTCTAAGGACAGCAGTAGGACTCACAATTCACAGAGTTGAGTTCTTATTCTCCGTGGAATTCTTTGTTCTTATAAAAGATAGCCGGTACGCTGGTAGTAGTTATTCTTCGAATATCCTTCTGATCAGCAATCTATTGACAGCAGTAAATCGTAAATCCAGTTATGTAAAATATCAATTGAAAAGACAAAGAAGCTGAAGAAAAATATGAAGGAAAAGAACAAGAACGAAAAAACCGGATGCTTTGCAAAAAGGAACTTTTCAATCTACAAATACCCTTCGGATTATCATCGGTTCTCCAGCTTACAAACCCAATGTTATTTATTAATATTAATTGCATACCAAAGTCAATAATACTAAATGTGTTAGGGGCAATTACAATGCAATAATATTCCAAGTATTTCCGAGTACCTACGTAAACTTTGAACTTTGCAAAGTTTTCCCAAGGTTTACTTTAATCTAAAAACTTTGCACAGATTGCAGTCCATGTTGAGGCAAAGGAAGTTGGTAGATTCTACATTCCTACTTAAGATAAAGCCTCAATTTAAGGGACTACATCTTTTTTTTTAAAAAAAAACTTTCTTTCTTTTTGCTACAGTCCATGTTGAGGCAAAGGAAGTTGGTAGATTCTACATTCCTACTTAAGATAAAGCCTCAATTTAAGGGACTACATCTTTTTTTTTTAAACTTTCTTTTTGCTGATTGGGATATTGGGAAAATCCTACAATGCTGCAGTGAGCACCAAAGTTGTGACATAATAACACAAAGAAACTGCATTTACATTTATTTAACCCATAAAATAAACAAACAAACGAGACCTTGTTTAGACTGCTGGAGTAAAGGGACTTTTTAGTCTCATTCGAGCATGTGGCGCTCACAACAACACTGAACACTAAATAAAATCTTTTTTTTTTTTTTTCAAGAGGTTTGACAGAGGGAACTGTAACAGCTAGAGTCTTATCGTCCCGAAATCGAAGAGAGAAGGAAGACAGGATAGGAGAAAGCCAGCCTTTCCAAGAACAAACATTATACCATCAGGATAAAATCTGCCCCGGGCGGGAACCCGCGGCCTAACCCCAGACTTTGATGTGTATACATATATTATTCGAATTCGACAATTTACATACGAGGATATAGCATTGCTCAGGAATGGCTTATGAAGTTAGGTTGCAGGATCCGCGGGTTCTTAGTTCTTTTCAGTGAAGCAACGTCGAGCGTGGTAACGAAATGGATGGGAGACCTGAAGAGACTGACAGCTGTACGTTTTGCATGACTGGAGTTTGAACTATCTTCATAGCGAACGTGTCAGGAGTTGACACTGCAATAATTGATGATACTGGGTGAATGAGGAGGAGGAGGAGGAGGAGAAGGAGGAGGAGAAGGAGGAGGAGAAGAAGGAGGAGGAGAAGAAGGAGGAGGAGAAGAAGAAGGAGGAGGAGGAGAAGAAGGAGGAGGAGAAGAAGAAAGAGGAGAAGAAGAAGGAGGAGGAGAAGAAGAAGAAGAAGAAGAAGGAGGAAGAGGAGAAGGAGGAGGAGGAGAAGAAGAAAGAGGAGAAGAAGAAGAAGAATTAAGGAGGTTAAAAATAAAATATAAAAAGTTTTAAAAAAGATTCTAAGAAAAAGGAAATAGAAGAAAGAAGGAGAAGATGATGATGATGAAAATAGAGCAGGAAGAGGGAAAAAATAAGGGAGGACGAGGAAGAAGAGGAGAAGAAGAAGAAAAAGAAGAAGAAGGAGGAGGAGGAAGAGGAGAAATAGAAGAATATAGAAAGGAGAAGAAGGAGGAAGAAGAGAAGGAGAAGGATAGAAATGAAGAGAAGGAGAAAATTCAGAAGAAGGAGGAGGAAGAGAAGGAGAAGAAATAGAAATATAGGAGGAGAAGATGAAAGAATAAAGAAGAATGAAAAGTAGAAAAGTTTAAAAAGAAATTTAAGGTTAAAAGAGGAAGTATGTAGGTACTAGGAAAAAGAATTAAGAAGACGAAGAAGGTGGAGAAAGAAGAATAAGAAGAAGAAGAATAAAAAAAAAGACCGAGAATAATAATAATAAAAGAGAGAGAGGGAATAAATAGAAGACAGATGTACCTATACCACAGGGTGATTGGAAAGGGATGGCTACACCACGATCATGCTGACCACTTCCAGAAGATTGATTTTCATATTAGAAACATAAGAAAGTACAGGTGAGCCTGAATCTTAATCAAATTTCATTCATTTTCATATGTTTTCTTTACATCAAAGGTACGAAGTCTTTAATCTTTCGTTTCAACTTGACTTCAAAGTTCAACTGATGTTAATTCATCTTCACACCTTCACCTTAAAGAAGACAAATTTACTTCAGTGCAGTTGGCACACTATTTTTCATTTTTCTACCTTCTAAAATCCTTTATGTTCATAGCTTCATATCTACTCAATAACTACTTTGTGCCCCTACTTACTGAGCTCATACTCATAAAACTCATTACCCTTCGTATTCTCGTAGCCTGTCGTATGGTAAACTGATGATAAACTGTTGAACAGACCTCTTTTATTATAAAGTATGCCTAAATCATGTCAGCTATTCAGACATTCCCCGACATTAAACAAACAAATTTTAAATTCAAATTTCCGCCATGTTGATTTAGTACAATGGTTACTGCGTTACTATGGTTTTACTTCATGAAAGCTTTTTATTACAGCAACACGTATTTTATTACCACACTGGCTATTCAGACATTCCCCGACATTAAACAAACAAATTTTAAATTCAAATTTCCGCCATGTTGATTTAGTACAATGGTTACTGCGTTACCATGGTTTTACTTCATGAAAGCTTTTTATTACAGCAACACGTATTTTATTACCTCACTGTTTAATATGGTTGTAAGCCAGCCTAGTTAGCTTAGTTGGTAGTGCGTCTGCCTTGTAAGCGCTAGGCCGCGGGTTCGATTCCCGCCCGGGGCGGATTTTATCCTGATGGGATAATGTTCGTTCTCGGAAACGGCTGGCTTTCTCCTATCCTGTCTTCCTTCTCTCCTCGATTTCGGGACGATAAGACCATAGCAGTTAAAGTTCCCTCTGTCAAACCTCTTAAAAAAAAAAAAAAAAAAAAAAAAAAAAAAAAAAAAAAAAAAAAACAAAAAAAGTTACGTTCATACTTTATGCTTTGAAAATCCCATATTTGAAAATAAAACTAAACCGTCGTTTTTATTTAGTAATTTTGTTGAGTAATTTTAAATTACTTCGTTTTGTAACCTCGGCTTATTTATTCACTCATTATTCTCGATCGAAAATGAAGGTTAAATAATAGTTATAATATAGTTTGCAAACATAGCTTTG
The DNA here is from genome assembly GCF_000475195.1 of Diaphorina citri. Lineage (NCBI taxonomy): Eukaryota > Metazoa > Arthropoda > Insecta > Hemiptera > Psyllidae > Diaphorina > Diaphorina citri. The sequence continues at coordinate 27,236 of NW_007379224.1, read as the reverse complement.
GAAGACAGGGTTCATAACTTAATAGCAGCGCTGGTATTTATTAAGATAGAGATTAATTAACCCTTTATTGAGACTTGTTACCTTTTGTCAAGCGTGGCCAGGACCTAGTAATATAAATCCGCTGTATAACGCATTCGAGATAACTAAAAATTCCCTCGGGTTCGTTACTTGGAATTAGAACTACTCCCGGCCTGCCTTTTTTGCGCTGTGGGTTCTACTTGTGCGCTTTTTCCCGTTTATTTTCTAGTGTCCCAAGAGAAACGGTAGTTGCGTCCTGCCTGGCTTCAGTTGGTGTGGAAAAGACTCTTAAAACTGGTTATTTTAAGGATTATCATCGGAATGACGCCCCATTTCCTTAG
>NW_007379224.1:19414-26853 GCF_000475195.1 Diaphorina citri | reverse complement strand
ATTCGTCCTTCTTCTTCTCTCCTTTAGTATTCATATACGTTTACTTGACTCTCTTTGCACTCTTTTATTCTTTATCTAGTGGAAGAAAAATAACACATATCTGACCACGAAAAAGTCAACCGTGCCAGCGGACACCTAACTGGGACCATATGTCCCTGGATCATTGTAGACAACTCCAAGGACATTGGCAGAACCTATTCAGCTTCTACTCGTTCCCTCTAGTCCGTCCATGTCGCCTGCCCAGCACGTACCTACTATTCGGTCGAGCGCAAGGCGCTCTAGCGTTAGTTCTTCTTCTTCTTCTTCTTCTTCTTCTTCTTCTTCTTCTTCTTCTTCTTCTTCTTCTTCTTCTTCTTCTTCTTCAATACAGGGACCTGCTCTTGAAATGCTGGGAGGTCTAACACCCTTACCTACATACATACAAAAATAACATAGGTACGTAATATCATAATTATGATGGCCAAAGAAAAGAAACCATCTCCATAGAATTTAATTTTAGATTAGGAGATGTATTATTATGTAATTAAAAATTGTTAAACAAAAATATAGAAATTTTGAATTTGAATTTGAATTTGAATTCTTCTTCTTCTTCTTCTTCTTCTTCTTCTTCTTCTTCTTCTTCTTCTTCTTCTTCTTCTTCTTCTTCTCCTTCTTCTTCTTCTTCTTCTTCTTCTTCTTCTTCTTCTTCTTCTTCTTCTTCCCTTTTCCATCTTCTTTTCATCCTCCTTCTTCTCTTCCTTCTCTTCCTCTTCCTTCTGCTTTTGCGATTGCAAATAATTTCGACATTTCCCGCCCTTCGCGAGATGAACAACGTTGTGTCTGGATTACAAATGAGCGGTGGGACCGCATGTGTCATACTAATTCTAACCCACTTCTAGATGTGCTAGGAAGATGCGGTTTTCACCATTGGATTCCTCATTTTTTGTACATACTGGGAAAAATCGGAAACTCCCGAAATTCCAAATCGTTCCCGAGATATTGACGTTTTTTAGTTCAGAAATACACAGGGAACAAGGTTTGAGGCCAGCAAAACTTTTCCTACGTTTAATATTTTCTCTCGCTTTTAGTTTTCATTTCTTCGAGATTAAACTCAGGGACGAAATAAGGTTTCAGGGGCGAAGCCCCGTGAGCGCGAAGCGCGACCCCATGCAGAACCCCGCGAAGCCCCGGGAGCGCGAAGCGCGACCCTGTGCACAACCCCGCGAAGCCCCGGGAGCGCGCAGCACGACCGTATACGCAACTCCGCGTAGCGAACACGCGAAGCCCCCCTCCCGAGCACGAAGTGCGAGTCATATTGTTTATTGACAAACCTGTGTCCTATTTATAGTTCCAAAGAAACCATTAAAAAATAGAAAACTACGAACGTAAATTAAAAAGGAAATGTGCTGCAGAAAAAATATGATGACGTCATAAAGCTTATAAGCTTTTTTTACTTGAAAATAAAGACAAAACTTTTTTCATTAAACAGGAAAAACATTGCTACGTTTGTTTCGTACCTATAGATTACGAGTATAGATTACCTTCTACCTATGTAATATAGGTACACACTACACAGGTATGTAGGTATCTATTACGACATTTACAGTATTTTTTATGCGTTTCAGAAAGAGCATTTTCATAAGCTAGGTACCTATTAATATAATTTTATTTTATACCTAATACAAATTACAGTGGACTTGGACATAGCTCTTCAAATAAAACAGGCTTTTTGTATTAGTGCCTGGAAACTCATTTAGTTATGCAATGTGCATATCAGTCATTAAATTTAAATAATCTGATACATAGGTATCTCCAAAAGATTTCCTCACTAGGTGGATGGACTCTGCAGATTCCATCTCCACCAAAATGTGTTTGTTCTTTGAACTTTTTTTTATAGTTTTTTAAAGGTATTATAAACAATAGTTGACTCGCTCTCTACCTAGGTATAATTCTCCATTTCTCACTCGGAATGCGTAAACTTTTTTTTATATCCTTGGAACTCGTCGAATCTTTCAGTTTCAAACTTTTTATTACACCTCACAAAAGGCTACATATTTTTTTACAACTGAGGTATAGAGTTGTTACACCACTGTGTAATACGCCAACTTCGTTCTAGTGTTACGAAATAAGAAGAAGAAGAAGAAGAAGAAGAAGAAGAAGAAGAAGAAGAAGAAGAAGAAGAAGAAGAAGAAGAAGAAGAAATATGTATAGACTCGTCTTTTATTGCAGGTCCCTGTATTGACCTGTATACAGGGACCTGTAACAGTTGAGGTCTTACCGTCTGGAAATCGAAGAGAGAAGGAAGACAGGATAGGAGAAAGCCAGCCGTTCCGAGAACGAACCTTATCTGTTTACGATCAATTTCTCCCCTGGCCTCATGGGAGAAATTCATCGCCTCGGGAGGGAATCGAACCTGCGAACTGGCTCTCTAACAGGTCTCTCTAACGACAGTTTTACTTTACTTGTTTTTTCTTACACGTTACACCTGAGTAAAACCAGACTCTTAAGTACAAGCTTCGTCTTCTTAGCTTAAAATGAATGCTAAGCACGAAATCTTAAGCTTTTTTTTTACTCTAGCTTAAAGCTGTTACGGTTTTTCTTCCTCTTTACCTTTCCCTCTCTATCTCGATTTATCTTATCTGTTTTCTCTCTCCTTCTCTCTCTCTCTCTCTCTCTCTCTCCCTCTCTTCATCTGTCTGCTATTTATTCTCTTTCTCTTCTTTTCTCTTTCTCTCTCCCCTCATTTTTCGCTCTCTTTATGTCAGGTACACGATTCCACTATTTTTCTTCTTCTTCTTCTTCTTCTTCTTCTTCTTCTTCTTCTTCTTCTTCTTCTTCTTCTTCTTCTTCTTCTTCTTCAATACAGGGACCTGCTCTTGAAATGCTGGGAGGTCTAACACCCTTACCTACATACATACAAAAATAACATAGGTACGTAATATAGAGAGAGAGAGAGAGAGAGAGAGAGAGAGAGAGAGAGAGAGAGCAAAATACCTTTTTCCGTACCCTAAATATTTCAGCAAACTAAATAAATGAAGAAGAAAGAAAACGAAAAAAAAAAAAAAAAATGAAAGAAATTCGGAAACTGAGATTATTGGAAAATGGGCCTAGGAGCTTTTTGACAAAAAATGTGGAAAATAGGAGAAAGAGAGAGAGAGATAGAGAGAGAGAGAGAGAGAGGAAGAGAGGGGGAGAGAGGGTTTTTAGAGTGAGAATTGAGAATAAAAGAGAACAAAGAAGTGAGAGGGAAATAGGAATAGTCAAAAGATAGAAGGAGAGAGCAAAAATCCCAAAGCGGCTTTGAGTAGAAAATTTTGGACAGTATAGAAAGAGAGGGAGAGGGGACAAAATAGAAAAGGAAAATCTTCGAAATATTATATGAAAGTAATGGAGTGTGAGAGAGAGAGAGGAGAGAGAGATTATTGGGAAGAAATAAATGGAAGATTTGGAAAAGTAGAGGAAAGAGGGGTGATATGGAACCATTTCATTATTCGGTCCCAAATGTAGGAAATGATTTTTCAAGGCATTCTTTTTTCTCTCTCTCTCTTCAAGGCATTTTTTTAAAGATTTTTTTTTCCTATTTCACACTCTCTTTCTTTACCCGACTTTTATTCGCTCTCTTTCTTTTTCCTTCATCTCGTTTCACTCTCTCTCTCTCTCTCACTCTTTCTTTCTTATGGTAGGTTCATTCTTCTTTCCAATAGCGTCTATTGGTAGAAAGAACCCATAGGAACATACGAGTACATTATATTACAGGAAAAGGAACCAAAATTAGGGAGGGAGAGAGAGAGAGGGAAAGGGAGGAGAGAGAGAGGGAGAGAGAGAGAAAGGGAGGAGGAGGAGGAGGAGAGAGAGGGAAAGGGAGGGAGAGGAGAGAGAGAGAGAGAGGTGAAGAAGTGGTTTCACTTTCACCTCTGTGTTATGATAAACGGCTGTACAGAATCCGTTAAAGGTCGTTAAAATCCGTTATATCCAAAGAGGGAAAAAAAGGAGTAAAAAATTCCAAACGTGCAACCCCTCTCTCTCTCTCTCTCTCTCTCTCTCTCTCTCTCTCTCTCTCTCTCTCTCTCTCTCTCTCTCTCTCTCGAAGAATAAGAAGAAGAAGAATTCGGAGAAGTATAAAGAAAAGGGAGAGAGTAAGAGGAAGAAGAGAAAAAGAACTCGCATATTAGAAGTAAAAAAGAAGAAATAAGGAATAATAATAATAATAGAATGAGAAGGGACAAGATCAAGAAGAATGGAAGGAAGATTCGCAGACGAAGGAGATGAAAGGAGGGAGAGAAAGAAGAAGAAATAGATAAAGTAGAAGAAGGAGGAGGTGTAAGGAAAAATAGAATGAAAAGGATGAAGATGAAGAAGGATAAGAAGAGGGGAATAAGGAAATGAAGGAAGGAGGAGTTGTAAGGAAATAAAAGGACTTTGAATTTCAAGGAAAGTGTTTTTACGTGATCCACAGGAGAAGCGTGATTCTCCCTTGGGATTCAAGGAGAAGGAGGAGGAGAAGGAGGAGGAGGAAGAAGAAGAGGAGAAGGAAGAGGAGGAGGAAGAGGAGAAGAAGGACTTCAATAAATGCAAATTTCAACCTTTGGATTTTGAATCTGACCGTCAATAAAATAATAGAATTGTGTTATCCTGTGCGAATAGTTCAGACAGGGTCTTTTGTATGAACTGTTCTTTTTCTTCTTCTTCTTCTTCTTCTTCTTCTTCCTCTTCTTCTTCTTCTTCTTCTTCTTCTCCTTATTCTTCTTCTTCTCCTTCTCCTTTCTCTTAGTTTTGCTTTTATCTTCTGCTTCTTCTTTACTTCCCTTTCCTTTTACCAGTTCTTTTATACTCATTTTCTCCCACTTTATCATTCTATTCTCTTCTTATTTCTTCCTCTTTCTTCTTATTCCTTTTTCTTTTACTTGACTTTTCTTCTTCTATTTCTGCTTCTTCTCTTTTATCTTCTTTCAGTAAAAAATAGAAAGTAAAAAAAACTCATGATAAATTGTACAGTTCTGGAGTTCTCAGTTACAAATGCGTTTTAAAATGGGGTCAGAATGGTTAATTTTGACTCGACATTCAAATTGTTCGAATTGTTGCCCCCAAATCGCTTTCCCTCCTTCCACAATTTTCCCATTTTCCAAAACCCCAACCTTTAGTTCGAGCTCTTAATCATGAAACCTCAAATTCACTCCCATTCTGTACTTCCTCCTTCCTCCTCCTCCTCCTCTTTCTCTTCTTATTCCCTCCTTTTCCTTCTTCCTCTTCCTCCTTCTTCTTCTTCTTCTCCTTCTTCTTCTCTTTCTTCTTCTTCTCCTACTTCTTTCTTCTTATTCCTTCTCCTCCTCCTCTTCTTCTTCTTTCTTTTTCTCTGTCACACTCACATAATAGACTCTCTTTCTCTCTCTCTCTTCCTCCCTCTCTATCTCTCTCATACCATATACCCAATATATCAAACTGTCTCTCTCTTACCTTTTTTCTCTTCTCCTCTCTTTCTCTCTTCCTAAACCTCACATGTCTTATTATTTACAGCAATTTTGTCTCTCTCTCTCTCTCTCTCTCTCTCTCTCTCTCTCTCTCTCTCTCTCTCTCTCTCTATCTCTCTCTCTCTGTCTCTCCCCCCCCCCTCTCTCTCTCTCTGTCGTTGCTCATCCAATTTTATTTGAAGCACAAAAAATCCGAGTGTAAAATATTGAGTGTAAAATACCTCCCTCTCTCCCTCCCTCTCTCTCTCTATCTCTCTCCCCCTCTCTCTCTCCCTCTATTGGTGTAACTGTAAACTACTCCACATCGTGTAAATTGCCCCTTCATTCTGAACAAAAAAACCCTTCCATTTTGTGAAAAACTACCCTCCATTCTAGGGTTTCCCAAAGTGGGAGCCTTGAGGAAAAGTCAAAGGGGGGGCAGGGCTACTCGTAGTTAAAAAAAAAAAAAAATCTCTCCGCCGTTTTTTATTTCATAGAAATTAAACAACTGCTACATTAGACTCGTGTGGTCTGTGTCGAAGAATGCCTGTCCCGTAATAAGTCCCTCATCAACACGAGAACACCAGAAAGTAATCCGTTGAAATAATACAATCGAAAACTGAGTGCATTTTATTTTAATATGTGACCGACCGTATCAAATGGAGGCAGGGTTGCGACGAGGCCAAATACCGACTTGGGTATAAGTGGCCATGGCAGTAAGTAAGTAAGTAAGTTTTATTATTATTTATTTTAATTAACTCTCGCGGAACCCGGGGATTTTCATTGGGGAGATACGGGGGGGGAGAGAGAGGGAAATCGTGAGATTTTTCATTGAAAGAAAAAAAGGGGCGCCTTCGAAAATGTCTGAGAACCCCTGTCTCTACCTATTGTGAGTGAAATAAATCGACTCAGATTTACAGCTATTGTGTTTTTTGAGCGTTTTTCATTCCTAGTTTTTTTTTTTTTTTTGGCAGGGGAAGGCTGCTTGTGATGGAGACTGTCAAAAAAAAAGAAATAAATAAAGAGCGTTCGTTTCTCTCATAAGTTTTGATTTATTAAGGAAATCAAAGACATGTAGGTACGTTTACGTCTGTACATGCCCATAAACTGATCATAATGATTTGTAAGTGTTCTTTCAACTTGCACTAAGTTTTGTGTTTAGAGAGACTGGAACCGAATGTCCGGATTCAATGAAGACTATGACAGATGATGCCCCTGATGAGAGTATCGTGAGTGACGATTCAGGCATATTCGAAACTAATACTCCAATGTTGGAGTCGGGTGAAACCCCTTTGGATTCGGCATGTGACGGTTACGTGCATGTGAGCGTGCCAGACGCTCTGAAACAACCCGTGCTTTACGGGCCCTTATTTCACACACCAGAATTCTTTGGTTATTTGTATACCTACTTAGAGGCCATTACTAGTTGAGTATCGGTACAAAAATTCTCGGATACATGAAAAACGTTCGCATTCGTCAGATTTGATTTTATGTGCAACGAGCAATGCAAATGCTTTGCACGTTGCATTGCACAAGTCTGGACCCACCATTAAAATCTACCTTCCTTCCTTCGTTTCACTCTCTCCCTCTCCCCTTGTCTAACCTTCGTTCCTCCTCAATCTCTCCATGTAAAACACATTAAACAAATCTTCTCCTCCTCTTCCTCCTAGTCCTTAAACTTCTCCTTCCTCCTCCTCCTCCTTCTTCTTCTTCTTCCCCCCCTCCTCTTTGCTATCCTCCTCTATGCGTTTCCATATTTTTCCTTTCCTCCTAAACTCTCTCTCTCTCTCTCTCTCTTTCTCTCTCTCTCTCTTTCTCTCTCTCTCTCTCTCTTTCTCTCTCTCTCTCATTTTCTTCTTTCTCCCTCTAGATTCTCTCTTTATCGCTCTTTCCCCTTTCTCTAACTCTCTCTCTCTCTCTTTTCTCTCTGTCCTCTCCTTTCAATCCCCCCCCCCCCAATTTTCACCCTCATAAGAAACCATTTTAATCGCCCTTACAAGGAAACCCCCAGTC
>NW_007379224.1:14029-18818 GCF_000475195.1 Diaphorina citri | reverse complement strand
TTATTATTATTATTATTATTATTATTATTATTATTATTATTATTATTATTATTATTATTTTAAATATATTCTCGTAATGGTATTTCATTGGAATATTTATTATATTAACTCAGAGCTGGATTTTTTTTTTTTTTTATTTTATTTACCTATTTTTTACATAAAAAACGCTATTATTTTTAATTTATGTACCTATGTAGGTACTTATACCCTATTTACATTCTATTTTGTTTGCCTAAATACGAGTGATAAATGGGGTGTAACAGCATTGTCAATTTTTTTTTTTTTTTTTTAGCCTTCTTCTTTTTCTTTTTCTTCTCCTTCTTTTTCCCCTCTTTCATCTCTCCTCCTTGTCTTCATTTGGCTTTGCCTAGTCCTTTTCATTCTTCTGACTCCTCTTTCTTATCCTTTATTCCTCTTCCTTCTTCTACTCCTCCTTCTCTTTTGCTTTAGGATTCTCATTTTTGATCCTTCTTCTTCTTTTGAACGCTTCTCCTCCTCTTTTTCTTTCTCCTTTCATTCTTCCTTTTTCTTTTTCTTCTTCTCTCCTCCTCCTCCTCTTCTTCTTCTTATTCTTCTTCCTCTTTCTTCTTCTTCTTCTTCCTCCTCTTTCTTCTTCTTCTTTTCTTTCCCCTTCGTCTTCTCCTCCTTTTTTTTCTCTTTCTCCTTCTTACTTCTCCTCCTCCACCAACTTTGTCATAAAATGTTCCATCGACACCAGGTCGGAAGGATAAGAGACGCCTCGGCGTCCGTGCTTAAAATAAAAGTACACACATTATGAAAACTTAAAACTTAAAATCTTCTCCCCTCTCCTCCTCTTCCTCTTCCTCTCATTTCGTTTTATCCTCTCCTCTCCCTCCTTTTTCCCTTCCTTTCTAAACCTTTCCCCTCCCTTCGTTTTAATCTTCTCCCTCCTTCGAGGACAAACATTATGAAATCTTATGGTGGGTCCGACTTGCAATGCAACGTGCAATGCAATGAAATTCGTTAGTTTGGACGTGTTTGAGAAAGTTGCAGCAAAGTTTTTTGAACATTGCAGCAAACGTTTGTGTGTATCCGAGAGGCCATAACTCCGGCCCTGGTTGACGGATCGAGTTCAATCTTATACCAAAATACTACGTTCTTTAATACCTTTGATATGATGTATCACAAGTAGGGAGTTCTCATTTAAGATTTTAAAGTTGGCCCCCCTGGAGCCGCCACTGGCAGAGACAGAATTTTGAGAACCACTGCAAAAAATGGTTTTTTATAAGAAATAACTATATGCCAAATTTCAGGTTCCCATCTTTAGCCATTCAAAAAATATTCAAGGGTCCCCGGACTTTTGAAACACTCTGTATTTCTCAGACATTGCTTATTGTTGTTCATGTATAAAATTTTCAGCTCCCCCAAGAAGTTAGTCAATGTCAATGTAAAGCGCGGCAAGATATTCAGTTCGATGAAGTTGGTTCAGTTTATCCCTATTCCATATCTGTGTCCAAACCAATATCTTGCCAAGCTATTTTCCTGTATTTAATTGGCCGAGTGAGGGGCACAAGGATCCAAACAGAAAGGGAGGGGGGGGGGGTCTACGTCCAAGTCTAGCCTATACAATATAGGAGAAAAATAAAGCTCGAAGGTAGGGGAGGGGGGTGGCCTGGCCCCCTCCACTCCAATTTTTCGGAGTCTGACGTGCAGTAAAGGGGGAAAATGGAGGTCGAGGGGAGGACGCAGCTGACTTTGTAAGCTTTGATTTTGGATTATGGCTCAATGCTTACTCGACATTTTGATTGTATACTATTTTTATACTTTTTGATGTATTCTCAAGCCTTAGAAGGCTCATTTCCGGTGGGGAATGTCGCGAAAGTCGCGATTTAAACACGGAAGTGTTAGAAAATTATTCAATTTAACTTAATGGTTGCTAGGGAGAGTAAAAATATCGATACTGGTTGCTAGGCAGTTATCGATTTTCTCGCCTAGGAAAACAAACATGTAGAGATTTTTCAGTACAGAAAATTTGTTCAGAGAAAAGTCCAGAGAAAATTTAGTAGAGAAAATTTAGGAAGCCTATTTTGAGAAGCCTAATTTTGGAGAAGTTTATAGAGAAGTTTTTAGAAGAGACAGAAAATTTAGTAGAGAAAATTTAGGAAGCCTATTTTGAGAAGCCTAATTTTGGAGAAGTTTATAGAGAAGTTTTTAGAAGAGACATTAAATTTAAAGAAGTTAATAGTAAAGAAGTTATAGTGAAAAGTGTATAGTTTTGAATTACCTACAAGAGATATTGTTGTAAAGGATTTTTAGATAAGACATTGTGACATTTGAATTTATTGTGAATAAAATTACCTATTATTGTTATTTTGAAACCCTGAAGTTCCTCTCTCTGTGCCTAAGTTTATGAGTAACCACCCTTCAGGAGAACATCTTCCCCCAACTGTGTGGTGAATCCCCCAAACGCCAAACATACACAATCGCTTCCACTGCCGTCCTTTCACCACATAGTTTTTGGTAGCAGAGCGTGGTTACTTGTGAATGTCATCAGACCCCTTTTCCCCCCCCCCCCCCCCCCCCAAATGCGGCCCTGGGTGGTATATATTTAGAGACTAGACGTGATTTTCATCGAGCTCATAAAGTACAAGAAGTATAAATATTGTACACGAGGCTAAGTACAAGAAGTATAAATATTGTACACGAGGCTAAGTACAAGAAGTATAAATATTGTACACGAGGCTACTGCGGGTAAAGGAAGGGAGGAAGCGAAGGAGGAGAAAAGTAGGAAAAGCGAAAGAGGGGAAATGAGAAGCGAAGGAGAGGAAATAAAATAGCGATAAAAGAGGAAGGTGTATCGAATGTACGTAGAAGAGGGGCAGAGAGATTCGAGAGAAATGAGGAACGAATGAGGCGAAGATGTAGAGAAAAGAAATGAAAAGAAGCGAATGAGGGGAAATGAGAAGCGAAGGAGAGGAAATAAAATAGCGATAAAAGAGGAAGGTGTATCGAATGTACGCAGAAGAGATTCGAGAGAAATGAGGAGCGAATGACGCCACAAGACGTGAAAATACACGACCGAGGTAGGGAATAAGAGTAGGTAGGTATATAATAGATATTAACATAAATGGGCAATTACGTTCTATACCATATTTCTGGACATAGTCTTCACTTGACTGGACACTGGACTGGTTCAAGTGAAGACCATGTCCAGAAATATGTATGATATTGTACTTGACCATTATCTCAAACTAAACAAAATAATTATGTTCTAAGTTCCGACGAGGAATAAAAATTATACATAAACTGCTTGTTAATTAAGAGAAAAATTCTCCTACCTACGTAAGTACGTAGCACATAGATTTTATTATTAGTGTTAGTATTAGATTATTATTATAAAGGCAATTTCACTCTTTATTTAGGTTAATACTTTATATGGTCCAAATGAAGGTCCATGCCAAATTTGGTGCTTTCCTGACGAAATGCAGCTTTTTTGACGTTGGGCCACCCACTATAATACATAGGTTTACAAAACAATATGTATACACAAGTTTAGTTCATGTTGAGACATTTTCTGCTGATGGATGTTGTTGATATTATGACTGTTTTATTATTACTTCTAGAAAACCTCTCAGTAGAAGAGACAAGAATGTGTTTGTGATTCACCCTGTAATTTGTCTCCCCTCCCTTTTTCTCTCTCTCTCTCTCTCTCTCTCTCTCTTTCTCTCTCATATCTCTCTCTCTCTCTCTCTCCTACGTATTGTGTGATATGTCGAGAACAGCTCATGAATTAGAAATGAGATAGAGAACCGTCTGTGTCTGAGAGGGGGAGAGAGAGAGAGAGAGAGAGAGAGAGAGAGAGAGAGAGAGAGAGAGAGAGGGAGAGAGGGAGAGGGAGAGAAATAGAGAGAGGGGAGAGAAAGAGAGACAGGAAGAGAGAGGGAGAAAGCAAGAAAAAGAGTGAAAGAGGAGAAGAGAGGGAAATAAAAAATGTATGTGGGAATAAAATAAGGTAACTAAAGATATAGAAATGGCTAAGGTACCTAGCGTCTGCTATAAAAAGATAAAAATAAGTAAATAATAATAATAATAATATAATAATAATAGATAAACCGGGTGGTATAAAAAAAATCAGGGTGATTTAAATCTCCTATTTTTTTGGAGAGGGGTGGGAAATACCCCTTTATCACTCTAAATAGTCTGAATAATTATGTACCTATACCTACCTACAATAGGTATTTTATAAAGCCAATAAATAACTACGTAAGTTGAAAAATATTGTCAATATAATATTAATATAATAATTCATAATTACATTAGTTTAAGTATATTTAGATAATAACCAACACACACATTTATTGAATATTATATAAAGATAATTATATTGTAAATATATATCGAGTAATAGGAATTAATAACTGTCTAATAACCATTATAACTAAAATAAATATTAGAATAGATAAACAACTAGATAACAAATAATAAGTAATAATAATATCCAATGCAGAAGAAATCAAAAGATTATTTGTTAAGACTCCTCACAATTAATGAGGACTTCCAGTGAGAGAGATATAAGTGTGGATTTTTGAATATCCTCAGATTAAACACCACATATATCAATATGAAATGATTGAGTTATATTATTATTTACTCCTCTAAGTCACAGTAGAATTAAATCACGTCAGAACATATGGCATTAAGTTATCAAATCTTATTATAAAAGGCGTTATCTAGCTCAGACCATAAAACTAATCTAATGATAATAAATTATAAATATAAATCAAATACAAGTAATTAGATGATAAATAAACTCAATAATATAATAATA
>NW_007379224.1:0-13236 GCF_000475195.1 Diaphorina citri | reverse complement strand
AATTTTTTTCCAACAACAATGAATTGAAAAGTTGTTTCTTTTTTTGTTTTCTACATTTTATATTTTTACACTTTTTTCAATAATAATAATAATAATAATAATAATAATAATAATAATAATAATAATAATAATAATAATAATAATAATAATAATAAAACAATAGCAAATAAATAAAACAATGCCACCAAAAAGGAGTATATGTATAAGACATTAGTTTTCCCAATGTTTTTGTTTTTCCCCCTCTAAAATGTCAAACAGGAAAATCCCAAATCCTTAGGGAGACATTTTTGGGGGGATTTTTTTTTTATTATTTTTGACATGAGGCATAAGAGCATTCATGTTATTCAAGAAATGTCGTGAATTCATGATTGTCATGAATATTTGAAGGGAGGCCATCAGAATTGACGGGAATATATCAAACCTTGAAATCGCCATCTTTGTTTTTGTCCCCCTCCTCCTCCTCCTCCTCTTTTCTTCTTCCTTTATTTTTCTTCTTTCTTTGTCTTTTTTTGCTTCTTTTTCTTTATCTTTGTCTTCCTCCTCCTCTTCTTCTTCTTCTTCTTCTTCTTCTTCTTCTTCTTCTCCTTCTTATTTCTTTCTTTTCTTCTTCTTTCTTTTCTTCTTCTTGTTTCTTCTCCGTTTTCTTCAATCTTTTTACTTGTTTTTACGTTATTGAATTCGGAAATATTTAAAAAAAAAAAATCAAATCTCAAATTCTTTATGGTAAAGCAGAGCTTTCTGACTTTTTCAGTTTTCACACAACTTTTGTGGATATCAGAACACTACTAAGTGCCTCCTTTGCAATCAATTTCCATATTTATTTTTTATCAATTTCCATATTTGCAATCAATTTCCATATGGGTGGGTGGAAGAGCTCACTGTGTGAGAATCCTGCCATAAAGCCTTAAAAAAAAAAAAAAAAAAAAAAAAAAAAAAAAATCAATAATCTTTTTACACTTTTAATGCCACCACTGGTCGCTAGTCGCTACTCAATTGTCCTCACGAGGCTGAGTGCATCCCGAAATTTACGCACAGAATAAAATTTCGAACCCGGGACATGCCTAGTTTGATACCCACTCGGCCACGGAGCTTGCTTGCATGTATTTCTTTTTTATCTATGTACTCAAAGTAGATATCTAGTAGATGAGGCCCTAATGCCCTATGTACCTATCCTATGTATTTACCTATGTACTAAAAGTAGAGAGTAGAGAGTATAGACAGCCCTAATGCACTCTACAACTCCTAATATCATACGAAGGGAAAAAAAAATCAACCCGTAATAATAGGTAACCTCTTTAGAAAACATCAAACTACTTTAGCCAACATATACAGGGTGTCACAAAAGTTATGATGAAACGGTTTTTGCAGTCCTTTGGTCTAAAAGATAAACACTATCTTCTTCTTTTTCTTCGCCTTTTCCCGTGTACAGACAGGGTGGGCGTTTTTCGTCAGCCTCTCAATCAGCCCTAACTAGGGTGATTGCTTTGGGCTGACATTTGGTTTTGGCTACAAATTTTACGAGTGGATGCCCTTCGCAATTCAACCTTTGCTATTTCTTTAGCAAGGGAAAATTCAGGCTGGTATACTCCCTGTTTAAAGTTCCCCCAAGAATGAAAACCATCTGTTTTTTTTTTTGAAGAGGTTTGACAGAGGGAACTGTACCTGCTATGGTCTTATCGTCCCGAAATCGAAGAGAGAAGGAAGACTTGATAGGAGAAAGCCAGCCGTTCCGTGAACGAACATTATCGGGATAAAATCCGCCCCGGGCGGGAATCGAACCCGCGGCCTAGCGCTTACAAGGCAGACGCGCTACCAACTAAGCTAACCAGGCAGGCTGGATGAAAAGCATCAACTCAGCAGTTACAGTTCCTTCTATCAAACCTAGGTATTTAAAAACATGTAGGTAGGTACAAGGAAAGATTAATATCAGGGGGAGGGGGAGAGGAAAGGAACGGAATTTTGGACCACCCTGTATGTAGACATGTATGGGTGCACCCTGTTCTACATTTCCGCTTCAATAGCTCGCTTCACAAACATGGCAGAACACTCTATTCTATTGGATTGGACGTCAGTGGAGTAGAATAGAATATACCTTGGATAGAATAGAATAGGTAGTATAGAATAGAATATACCTTGTTTATCCTGCTGGGATAGGACTGTCCCTTTACCCCCGCAGTCTAACCAAGGTCTTATATATTTTGACAAATTATGGGGAACACATATAAAGAAGAAAGAACTCTAATATTGGATTACTTCCCCTGATTTTGGTTGTCGGTATTATATTGTTGAGCTTCCCGATGTAGAGATATTAGAGTGCCGGAACCAAGTCACCCGATCGGGTTGCCGGCACCCTAAGTTTTTTTCTCAGTGTGTGTTTCCTAAACACCCTGTATATGTGCCACTTCAAGATAAGATGGGAAAAAAGTTTCCCCCATACCTCTATCTACTCCATAGAGATCGCCCATTTGGAATATTTGAAATGTTCTAATAGGAAAGAAAAAAGTAAAAATAATTATTTCAAGCGAAACATGTCAGGTCTGTTCAAGAGCAACATGTCTTTCATTTTTTTTTTTTTTTTTTTTTTTTTTTTTTTTTTTGAGGAAAAATTTATATTTTTTGTAGCAAACAAAAACAAAATAAGCTAAAGTTATTCTAAAACTTGATCTTCGATGTGGCCTTTGTTCTCCTTTTTTTACTCCTTCTTTATCAACTTCTTCTTTTACTTCTTTCGCTTCTGCTTCTTCTTCATCTCCTCCTTCTTCTTCTTCAGATTCTTCTTCTTCTACTTCTTCTTCTTCTTGAGATTTTTCTTCTTCAGATTCTTCTTCTCCTCCTCCTCCTCCTTCATTATCATTTTCTTCTTTCACTCCTTTCTTTTCTTTATACCTATTTCTCTTTCTTCTTATTCTATTACCTATGTACTGTATCTTCTTCTGTTTCCTCTACTTCGTCTCATCTTGACTCTTCTTCTCCCTTTTTGTCCCCTTCTTCTTCTTCTTTTCTCATTTTCTCTTTCTTTTTTATTATTTTTTTTTTTTTTCAAATCGCAGTCAATTGTTGTTGAATGAATCGAGTTTGTCAATTGGTGTGTTTCACCAATGGATGAGAGATTTCACTAATGGGAGAATTTTTAATCGTCCGAAAAGGAGCTTTTAATGATCCAAACAGGAGTTTTTAAAAACTTCCTTTTGTATTCCGAAAAACTCCTTTTTGGATCATTAAAAATTCCCATTGCCAGCCTAGTTAGGTTAGTTGGTGGTGCGTCTGCCAGAGGTTACCAAGCTTTTCCATTTGTCTAGCCAGCCTAGTTAGCTTAGTTGGTAGTGTGTCTGCCTTGTAAGCACTAGGCCACGGGTTTGATTCCCGCCCGGGGCAGATTTTATCCTGATGGGATAATGTTCGTTCTCGGAACGGCTGGCTTCCTCCTATCCTGTCTTCCTTTTCTCTTCGATTTCGGGACGATAACACCCTAGCAGTTACAGTTCCTTCTGTCAAACCTTTTTTTAATAATAATAATAATAATAATAATAATCCCACATTAGTGAAATCTCTCATTATGTCATTGGTGAAATCCGTCATAGGTATGTTTATGTTACCTATTTTTAAACAATCAATTATTTTCCTTCCTATCTTTCTCTCTTCTTTTCTTTCTTCTTCCTCCTCTCCTTCTCTCCTCTCTTCTTCTTTTCTTCCTCGTCTCTTCTCTTTTTGACGATTGCACACAATTATACCTGTCTACCTGTTGTATCTACCTGTTGTATCTTTTTTCATTGTCATTCCCTACTACCACTATTAATTCACATCTACCCTCTTTTTTTCTAGTTAAGCAGGGTCTTTTTACTGAACTGTTACTTGTATGTATTATTCTTTATTTTTTAACCCATCAAATATACGAGACCTTGTTTAGACTGCTGGGGTAAAGGGACTTTTCAGTCCTATTCGGGCAGGATAAACAAGGTATATTCTATTCTATTCTATCTACACAGGTCTGTATGTATTTTTCGTCCATGTCGCTTTTTATTGTCGAGAAAAGTAGTCCAACGGGAGATAGCACGGGACAAATTTTCCATTCCCGACCATTTGTCTCCTAAACTCTCCAGGGAATCGGAGGGAGAGAGAGAGAGAGAGAGAGAGAGAAAGAGAAAGAAAGAGCGAGAGAGAGAGAGAGAAAGAGGGGGGTAAGAAAAGTTGAGAGAAAATATAAACGATAACAAAATACTCCAAGGACAAGAGAAAAATAAGAAAAAAAAAAAAACTGATAGAAGAATAAGAAGAGGAGATAGATGCAGAAGTGTAGATGAAGACGAAAATATAACTATGACAAAGGAGAAAAAATAATATAGAAGAAGAAGAAGAAGAAAAAGAAGACGAAGAAGAAAAGGAGGAAAAGAAGAGGGAGAAGAAGGAAAAGAAGAGGGGGGAGAAGAAGAATAAGAAGAGGAGGAAGAAGAAGAAGAACTAAGCCAACTAGGCTGGCAAGCACAAACAAAACTACAACTCTCAAAACTAATAACAACACTACTTTACTAGTACTTCAAGTACACGGAAGTAATTTGAAAAGAATGATAAAATGGAAGTAAATCGAAAAAAAAGAGAATTAAATGAAAAATGTTGACAAGAAGCAAAAACAATAAAACAAAACATAATAAACCAAGCGAATCATCTGAAAACTACCTAACGTATTAGATAACTAACACAATAAAATATACTCCACAAAACAAAGTTTTCAAGAGATACAATATAGAAAGATAGATGAAAAAGTGAATAAGGGAACTCGTCGAAATAAATGGAAAATGAAATTGGAGAGACAAAATAAGAGGAAGAAGAAAGACAAAAATAAAGTAATAGGTATACCTATATGAGAAAAAATAGAAAAAGAGGAAGAAGAAAAAGAAAAAAAGAAGGAGGACAAAGAAGACGACAACGAAGAAGAAGAAGAAGAAGAAGAAGAAGCGGAAAAAGAAGACAAATTGAGAAAGATATAGGAAATAGGAAAGGAGGAAATGAAAAGAGTCGTGATAAAAAATGAGACAGTCGAGGAAAATAGAAAGACAACACAAACTAATGGAATGGAAGAGAAGAATGAGAAAGAAAAATGGAGGAACTATAGATTTGTCAAAATTAGTAGAAAACTTGCGAAATGTAGACATAAATTACATACTAGATACTAGACACTTCTTGCAGCTTCCTAGAGCCTAGACAGTATTTTTTTTATTTATTTATTATTATTTTATTTTTTTAGTTTATGAGGGTTTCCCTCCATTTTTGCAACATCAAAAAAATCCAAAAATTAAAAAATGAAAAGACACATTAAAATTAAAAATAAATAAAAAACTTAGACCATCATAAAAGAGAAAACAGGATTAGGAGAGACGTGAATAAAAATTCCGAGAAGAAAAGGGAGGTAAAAAAAGCAGACAGAAATAATAGAAAGTATAAAAATATACAAAGGTGTTTTCCTGAGGTGTGGGTACAAGCAGCATGGTGTTTGTAAGTTAAAATTAGAAAATTAATTTTTTTTTATTATCGTCAGAATGTTCTAACAAAAGCGTAAAAAATAGAAAGCCACAGCAAATACTCTAACCAGCACATTCACATTTCCCAGCTGTCAGGGACAGAGGAAAAGAAAGGGAGGAAAACTTTGAAAAAAAATAATAATAATAATAATAATAATAATAAAATAAATAAATAAAAAAAAGACATTAGTGTGTATAAAGTCTTCAAAACTTAAAAATAATTTTAGAGATGGAAATAAAGGTAGAATCACACTACCATCACGTCACGTGTGGCTGTCCTGAACAAAATTACCTACAATATTATGGGAAAACATTGAAATACATCTTTTTGACTCCCCATGACTTCACGTGACATGACGTGATGGCAGTGTGTTTCTACCAGAACGCTTGGCTTTAATTTTCTCCTCTAAAATTCTTTTTGAATGTTTGAATTGCATATGCCTATCAAGTGTGTCTATCCAAATAACTGCGCTAAATTTTATAGATTGGAGTATTGGAGGATGAGAAACGGAAGTTCGAACCACCAACCTCCAGATCTACAGTCCACCGTGCTAACCACGGAACTGAAGTTGGCAAAAAAGATTATTGCACATAATAAAATACAAGAAATACTAGCAAGCACCAATAGTCATGTAGACACTCAGACAGACTCACCCCAACACATACTTGAAACTTTAGAGCAAAAAGTTTCAGCTCTAGAAGAAGTTCAAAAAATAAAACTAAGGAGAGAAAAAAGGAAGATGAAGTGGACTAGACGAAGAAGGAGGAGGAGGAAGAAGGAGGAGGAGGAGAAGAGGAAGAGGAGAAGAAGAAGAAGAGGAGAAAGAAGAATAGATAAGACACAGAAACAACTCTCAAACTCGATTCTTTCAACAGTTTCAACAACAACAATTGACTGCAATTTGGAAAAAAAAAATATGAGAAAAGAAAAAGAAGGAGGAGAAGAAGAAAAAGAAAAAGAGAAAGAAGAAGAAGAAAAAGAAGAAGAAGAGGGAGAAGAAGAAGAGAAAGAAGAAGAAGAAGAAGAAGAAGAAGAAGAAGAAGAAGAAGAAGAAGAACAAGAACAAGAAGAAGAAGAAGAAAAAGAAGAAGAAGAGGAAGAAGAAAAAGAAGAAGATAAAGTACATAGGTACTAAAACAAGAAGAAACATAAAGAAAAGAAAGGAGTGAAAGAAGAAAACGATAATGAGAAGGAGAAGAAGTGGTCAGGACGATTGTCTGGCAAACAGTAGGGCGTGGGTTCAGTTCCAGCCAAGGTGAACAAAAATTCGGGAGAAAAAAAACATGGAGAAACATTAGAGAGAGAAAGGGAGGGAGAGAAAGAGAGAGAGAGGGAGGGAGGGAGAGAGAGAGAGAGAGAGAGAGAGAGAGGGAGAGAGAGATAGAGAGAGAGTGAGAGAGAGAGAGATAGAGAGAGAGAGGAAGAGAGAGAGAGAGGAAGAGAGAGAGAGAGGAAGAGAGAGAGAGAGAGAGAGATGGATGTGGGAAAAGAGACGGAAGAGAAGTGTGAGTGAGAGAGACATCGCATAGGAAGAGAGCAATAAATCAGAGTAAGAGAGAGATAGAGCGGAAAGAAGAGAGAGAGAGAAAGTGAGGAAGAGGGAGAGAGAGAGAAAGAGAGAGAGAGAGAGAGGGGAGTAGCTTCTGATGCAAGAAACAAAGGAAGACTAAAGTAGTCTGTGTGAGAGAGAGACATAGCTATAACTATAGAGAGAGAGAGCGAGAGAAGAGGGAGGGGAAAAGAGAGAGAGAAGGAAAATAAGAGAAGGACAGTCATAAAAAAGGGAAACAGAGAAGGGAGAAAGAAACAAAGGGAAAAGAGAGAAAGAGAGAGAGAGAGAGAGAGAGAGAGAGAGAGAGAGAGAGAGAGAGAGGGGGGGAGGACAAAACCTTGCTCTCGAGATCAATATGGTTAGATATCTATTTAGAACATACTACGATTATACTGGGTGATGGTATACGAGATATACGGTATATACGAGGGTATACGATGGTATACGAGGTATACGAGGGTATACAAGGGTATACGATGGTATACGAGGGTATACGATGGTATACGAGGTATACGAGGGTATACGAGGTATACGAGGGTATACGAGATAATACGAGTTACTGGGTGATGGTAATAACGGAACATTTTTTTTTTCTATAGAGGGAACTGTCAAGGTCTTATGCGAAAGCGAAGAGAGAAAAGGGCAGGACAGAAGAAAGCCATTCGTTCCAAGAACGAGCCTTAAATATCCGTTTGGAATAAAATTCGCCCCGAGTGGGAATCGAACTCGCGACCTAGCGAGACTATAAGACCTAAGCAGTTTCCTCTTTAAACAAATAAAATAATAGAAAGTTCAAAGTGCTATCTATCGCCGGTGCCGCTGAGTGAGGGGTTCGATCCCCTAATTTGTCTAACAGCACCAAAGAATCGTAAAAATATGCTCGGGACGTTCTCGTAGCACCATCCGGTAGTGGGACAGTGTTTAAAAAACACTGCACAAAATGTGTTTTCTGGATTTATGTGTGAGGCAGTGAATCATAAATATAAGCTCGGGACAAGGCGAAAAACTGAGAGGAGGAGAAGAAGGAGAGAGGGGGAGGAGGAGGAGGAGGAAGAGGAGGAGGAGGAGAAGGAGGAGGAAAAGGGGGAGGAAGAGGAGGAGGAGGAGGAAGAGGAGGAGAAGGAAGAGGAGGAGAAGGAGGAGGAAAAGGAGGAAAAGGAGGAGGAGGAAAAGGAGGAGGAGGAAGAGGAGGAGGAGGAGGAAGAGGAGGAGGAAAAGGAGGAGGAGGAAGAGGAGGAGGAGGAAGAGGAGGAGGAGGAAGAGGAGGAGGAGGGGGAGGAGGAGAAGGTTCATACTTTCATAGGTCGTCGCGACAAATTTCAAGATCAGAGCTCATTTGTGTGAGAAAATGTGAAAAAAATCCGCCAAAAAACCAGTTTTTTTTTTTTTTGCTTCATGGTTTTCTGGACCAAATTTCCACCACCACTTTCATGTTCCTGGTAAAAAGACCTTTAATTTGATATATAGGTCGACCAGGTTTGGATAAGTCCTTCTATGGGGACAGACAGACAGACGACACCGAAGCGAATACAATAGCCCGTCCACTATACCTTTTGATTACTATTGTAATAATAAAGGAAGGACGGGCTAAAAAGGGGTTTTTTACCCAGATTAGCCTCAGTCTAGGATAAAGGAGATACCCGTATAACTGGAAAATATAAAACTTCCTAATGCACTCATGCAGCCTTGGATAAGTAATTCTATGGGAACAGACAGACAGAGTGACAGACAGACGACACCTATTGTTCTAATAAAGGAAGGACGGGCTAAAAAGGTGGAGAAGGAAGAGAAGAGGGAGGGAGAAAGATAAGTGCTCGTGTTTAGTACAGTGGAAAATATGGAGAGAACAAAAATGAAGGGGAAAAAACGAAAATGGAGTGGGGAGTGGTGTGGAATGAATAAAAGAAGGAGGAAGAGAAGAAGAGGAGGAGGAGGAGGAGGAGGACGACAAGGAAGAAGTGGATGTGAAAAAAAATAGGAAGATTGGGAGGAGAAGACGAAGAAGGAGGAGGAGGAAGATGAATTATAGAAGGAGGAAGAGGAGGAAAAGAAGGAGGAGGAGGAGAAGGAAGAGGAGGAGGAGAAGGAAGAGGAGGAGGAGAAGGAAGAGGAGGAGGAGGAAAAGAAGGAGGAGGAGAAGGAGGAGGAAAAGAAGGAGGAGGAGAAGGAGGAGGAAAAGAAGAAGTATAGGAGAAAACGGAGGAGGGGAAGAAGAAGAAAAAGGAGAAGTTAAATTCTCGCTCTGAGTTCATAGGTCGTCGCGACAAATTTCGAGATCAGAGCTCATTTGCGTGACGGCACAAAATTTCCCTCTGGAGTGTTTTTTTTTTTTTTTTTTGGAACCTGCGTTGTAAGTGGCAAGTCGCGGGTTCGATTTCCACCCGGGGCGGATTTTATCCTAAACGGATAAGGTTCTTTCTCGGAACGGCTGGCTTTCTCCTTATCCTCACAGTCGTGTGGAAGAGCCTTTACGTCTTCCACACTTCCCCACTATAATTTTTACACTTCCATTCTCATATTTTTATAACAACAACCACCACCACCACCACACCCATCACCACCACCACCACCACCACCACCACCACCACCACCACCAGAGGAAATAGATGTACTTGGAGGTCAGAAAGATCAACCAAGGCCATATTTAACATTATATTAGGTATATGCTTGAGACGAGAGAGAGAGAGAGAGAAAGAGAGAGGGAGAGAGAAAATATAAAATATACCTTGATAGGAGAAAGAAAGAGATAGAATCAGGAGAGAGGGACAGGTAGCTTGAGAGGGAAAGAGAGAGTAAGAGAGAAGAGAGAGCAAGAGATAAAAAGTTACAAGTATAAAGAAAGAGAAGAGAGAAGGACAGAGAAGGAGAGGAGAAGAGAGAGAGACCAAACATAGAAAAGGAAGAGTGAGAGAGAGAGAGAGAACGTGTATAATATACCTACTCGTAGGACCCCTTTGGGAACAAAGATAAAGGCAGAATATCAGAGAGCGAGAGAGAGGATGTTAGGGAGTGAGAGAGAGAGAGAGGAAAAGGTTATCTCCACAGCTTTTTCGTGAAAGGTGTCGAAATAATGTCTATAAAAAGAGATAGAGAAAGGAGAGAGAGAGAGCGAGAGATAGAGAGAGAGAAAGAGAGAGGATGTTAGGGAGAGAGAGAGAGAGAGAGAGAGAGAGAGAGAGAGAGAGAGAGAGAGAGAGAGAGAGAGAAAGTGAAGCTGGAGAGAGATAGAGATAATTCTTAAGAATAAGAGTGAGTGAGATAAAAAAAGAGATAGAGAAAGGGATATCCGTGAGAAAATAGGAGAGAGATGGAAAATAAGAAAAGGGTGGGAGAGGGAGAGAGAAAGAAAACAGAAAAGCCATAAATAAAACAATGGGTTTAGAAGAGACTTTAACACCAGAATGTGGAAAGAGGATGTAGAAGAAGAAGAAGGAAAAGGAGAAGAAGAAGGAGGAAGAGGAGGAGGAGGGGAAAATCTGTAACAATACGGAAAATGGACAGGGAAAGGAAGGGAAAAAACCAAAAAGTCAAAGGCAGAAACCTGTGAAGAGAAGAAAGAGTGAAAAAGAAAGGAGGAAGAGAATAAGAAGAAGAAGAAGAAGAAGAAGAAGAAGAAGAAGAAGAAGAAAAAAAAGAAGAAGGAATAAGAAGAAGAAAAAAAGAAGAAGGAATAAGAAGAAGAAAAAAAGAAGAAGGAATAAGAAGAAGAAAAAGAAGGAGGAGGAGTTGAAGGATTACGAGAAAAAAAAAGAAGAAGGAACAGGAAGAAGATGAAAAAGAAAAGAAAAAGAACTTGCACTATGATGCTTCAATAGTGCCTAGTGTGATCTTCAGTCATAAACTCAACTCTTAGCATCAACAATAGTGTTGAAGAAGAAGAAGAAGAAAGAAGAAGGTGAAAAAAAAAGTAATCTGTAGGTATAAAAATTGAGAAAATGGACAGAGGAAAGAAGGAAAACCATAGAAGTTGAAGAGCTAAGAAAACCAAGGAGAAAGAGGATGGAGAAATAGCGAGAAAGAAGGAGAAGAGAGAGAAGGAATTTTTTAATTTTAATTTATTTATTTGACGGGTCATACAACCCAGTCATACAAAATTACATCGACAAGAACACAAGAAAAAGAACAAAAACAAAAGTAAAAAACAATTCAATAAAAGACCTACCTGCCCTACTTGCTTTATTAATGTAGAAAAAAGAAGAAAGAAGAACTACAAAAATAAATTGGAGATAAAAAGAAAGCAATAGAGAAAGTAAGAGTGAGAGAAAGAGAAAAGGGAAAGGGGAACAGAGAGAAAAGAAAGGGAAGGAAAGAGAGAGAGAGAAGAAAGGGAAGGAGAGAGAGGGAAAGGGAAAGCAAAAAAGAGAGAGAAAGGGGAAGAGAGAGAGAGAGAGAGAAAGCAAGAGAGAAAGGGAGAGAAAGATAGAGAGAGAAACAAAGAGAGAATTAGAATAAGATAGAGAAAAAGATAGAAAAATGGGGAGAGAGTGAGATAGAAACAAAGAGAGAAGGAGAAAGAGGAAAGAGGGAGAGAGAGAGAAAGAAGAGAGAGAGGAGGAGGAAGGAAAACCACGCCCCTATATTCGCTATTTGTCCAGTGTGTCACATTCTCACATACATTGGTGATTTATATGCTTTGATAAACCCTATATACAGGGTGTATTTAAACTCTAAATTATTATTATTACATTTTTTTACTTAGTTATTTTTCATATTCTTAAAAAAAAATATTTTTTTAATTTATTTTTAATATTTAAAATTTTACTTTTTTATTATTAAAAAAAATAAACAATTTTAATTAGGTATAATAAATAAAATAAAATAGAATATCCTTGTTCTTTCTGTCGGGACAAAACTAAGTCCATTCATCCCAATGGTCTAACCAAGGTTTATTTCTATGTAGTATGTACCTACATACAGTTATTATAACAGTAATAATAATCATAATGATAATAATAATAATAATAATAATAATAATAATAATAATAATAATAATAATAATAATAATAATAATAATAATAATAATAATAATAATAATAATAATAATAATAATAATAATAATAATAATAATAATAATAATAATAATAATAATAATAATAATAATAATAATAATAATAATAATAATAATAATAATAATAATAATAATAATAATAATAATAATAATAATAATAATAATAATAATAATAATAATAATAATAATAATAATAATAATAATAATAATAATAATAATAATAATAATAATAATAATAATAATAATAATAATAATAATAATATATGTAATATGTATGTAAAAACATCTAATACAGACAAAAATACCATAAATTTTAATGGAGCAAAAGCATACATAATTTATATAATTATGTAATTATGTACCTACATACTCGTACATTACATGCTTTGTTTTTCCGATAGTTAAATTGCATACTTGTAACAATTTCTCTCTCTCTCCCCCTCTCCACATCTCTCTCCCTCCCTCTCATTCGGGTTCGAAATAATCAAGTTGAAATTTTAATAGATTAAAATGGATTGTTTTTTTTATATATATATACATTTTATAATTTTCCATAATTAGGTAGTCAAATTATTCCACAAATACAGTGTGATTCAAACGTGAGTTCTATTTTTTTTTTTATCTTTAACATTGAATTTTCATATTGAGGTACTTGGTAACGCTGTGATACCTCAAAAGTTGTAAAAAAAAAAAAAAAAAAAAAAAAAAAAAAAAAAAAAAACCACTTTACCAAAAATAATGAGAGATCCGATGTTTTGTTTTTTTTTTTTTTTTTTCATTTTATTTTATTTAACCACATAATTTTAAAAGGCTCCTTTCTACTGTGTTCCACAGTTCACTGCTCCAACTAGACTACAAGTGTGACACCCTGTATTGGGAATTATCGGGATATTAGCATGTTTTGGGGGAGAGTTTTGTGGGGAGGTTTTAGCGGGGTTTTAGCGGGGTTTTAGCCGGGGCTGTGGAATCCCAAACATTTCCTGATGACGAGTAAATAATATGGTGAAAACTGAAAACTTTAGCAGAAAATAGTGGAACGCGCGGGTGGGTAGGAGGGGAAAGAGGAGAAGGGAGAATAAATAAAAATCCCCCAAAAACCAGTTTTTTTGGTTTTTTGGCTTTATGGTTTTTTGGACAAAATTTGCACCACCATTTTCGT
>NW_007379223.1:81906-86059 GCF_000475195.1 Diaphorina citri | reverse complement strand
CTTGAGCACAATCGTCTTTTTCTGTCAACTACTCATTCTTTTTCCCTACAATATACTCAGTTGATTAGGTAACCACTAGGCATGGTTAAAGCCTTATTTCAACTAACTAAAATTCCTAAACAGATGAGGTCTGGGAAATACCATGGTAATCCATGGTCTCTTCTCAAGCTGTGTTCACACATAGTTGATGCTGTCATTGATTGATGTTGACTGAAACTTTACTGCCATAGGTTCACCTTGTCAGTTGACAATCAAGTTGATAGACAACATTAATTATGTGTGGACACAGCTTTAGAATGCCTGGCTTTCTCATTTGTCAAGAAGTTAGTATCAGTCATATCTGTTCCATGTTCTCATTGGGTCATGACAGTAATTTAATTGAATTTTTTCTGTTGTTTCAGATTTACATCCTCCTTTTCCCCCCAGCAAGTGCAGTCTGTCCAAACAGCAGTTCATGCTATGGAAAAGAAAGAAAATAAAAATAAGAAAAAGCCCAATAAAAAAGGGCCAGGGAATGAGAAAAACTCAAACCCTAAAAAGATCCCTGATGTGTCAGGAGGAATCACCGAGCCAAAAGGTTTTTCCAAAGGAAAACCAAAACCTAAAGACAAGAAACCCAAAAATGGGCCAAAAGATAAAGTTTCAGCTGTTGATCATGGTGGAAAACCAGTTGAAATCCTCCCTAAACCTGTGAATATGGTCAAATCAGATGGTTTGCAGGGTAGGCAGCAAAAGAATTCAATTTCTGAACCTACCTGGGACAATAATCCAGACTATAACCATACGGATACAGGACCTAAAAGAGATAAGTTCAATACAGACAATAGTAAACCTTCCAGCTCTACAAAGCACTGTGATACTACTAGCAGGCAATTCAGTACAAAATTTTTTAGCCAGAGTGTGTTGGAAAATTTAGAAAGGTTTCAAAGTCCTGATGACATTAGTGAAGTTATTGCAGAAATAGAGGCTGCTGAAGATATGAGTAAGAAACAAGTTCCTGTGATGTGTCTTGATCCTGAGGAAGAGGAAATTGATCCTGGTGATCAATTTATGGTAGGTATTACCTAGCTAGTAAAAAGGAGGTACTTATACTTTCATGCATGGTAGCAAAAAAGTGCGTCAGAACGAAGTCCAGAGGTCATATCAAGGAATGATAGCTGGTCTCAGACGGTCAATAACACCATTGACTGCCGTCGCAATATCTACTAACAATAATGTACAAGTTCAGGACAGATTCAGGTGCGTTCGCAAGACGCAGCCCACACCTTCAACTCCGAGCATCCATTCGGCCGCCACCTAGGTCGGTCTCTGACCTTTTTTGCTCTTACCCTACTCTAAGAAGTTTAGATTTATTTATTTATAACATTGCGCGCTTCCACTACCGTCAAACTTGTTAAACCATGGACATTGTATCCTAAGGTCTCACATCCTCTGAACGTTCCCCCCGCAACATGAAGTCAGTTACTTTGGTCAAAAACGCCCCTTAAACCCTACTCAGGCCCATGTCTTAAATACTTTAATGTAATAAATAACCATTCCGTTCTTCTCTCGAAGAAGCGTTACAAGGGCCGACACCCGTAGCTGTGTAAGTGACATTCCACAGAGGAAGGTGAAGAGTAGCATGGATGAGCACTAGGTAGTAAAATGGTGACCATTTAACGGTGCCTGTCAGCGATGATTAACCTACTCTCCGACCGTCACGGTAGGGTGAGGCTTCGTGTCTCTGCTTTTTTTTAAAGCTGGGGTGGCTCTTCAGCTTTGGAGGCCGCACGTTCGGATCACACTATGAGGTCGTTCGCTTACCTACCTGAAGTGGGATGTTGAGTGTAAAAACTTCAGGTCCAGGGCTGTAGAAGGTCATCTCATAGGGGGCACAGAAAAGCCGAGGCGGTTTCCGGAAGGACCCGGTCCTTTCCAAACCAAGCACCTTACAGGCACACTATAAAGGAGCAGTTTACCGAGCCCCACGAGAAGAGGGTTCTGGTCCTCAAAATAACGAGCAGTCGAGGACTGGCTGACTCCCTTGGCACGGTTGTTTTGAGATCAGTCAACAGAGGCCACCCACTTACCACTAAATGCACAAACCCGGACCTCCTTTTTTCACCAATTCGAATTTTCTCTATTCTCTGTCATCTAATATCCGTTAGTCCATATTTCACCCATAAAAAACTTTGTAATGACGTCAACTACTCGTTTAGTGGGCAAAAAAGGGCAGACTGTTCGAGAATGTAAAAAGGGGTTAGTTTAATCAAACAATTTTTTTTTTTGTTAACCATCCATCCATTTATTATCCATACAGATGGATAACTCATAGAAAGTAGACAGTTATGTATTCCGGAACAAATCTAATGGTCCCACCATTTTCTTGTCTATTCTCCCATATAGAATGTTTAACGACTTTACATACACCTACGGTCAAAACGGCGTCCAGGGTTGAAGTTAAAAGGTAGGATGGAGGGTCACACCATCGTAGACTAGGGTACAGGGTTAAGTTTGTCCAGTAGGTCGACTTGAGAACCCAAGGTCCATTAAAGTTCACAATATAACTTTGATACTTACCTATCGAGTAGTTCTCCGCGCTCTAGAAGCCTCCTCGCGCAAAAGGTGTAGCCTTATGACCTCGTTCAGTGAGTTAGACGTATACTTTTTATTTACCCGTAATTTAACTAATTAATCTTTTCCTATGAGTTTTTATGTTTATCATCTCCTTAATTAATTTGAGTTCCAATGTATTTTGGTTTCCATCATAAGTATTATTCATCCATATCCATTCTCACTTTTTAAATATTGTTAACCGAAAGTCCCTTACGTCGTGGACTAGACTACCGGGTCCGAAAAAATGCAAAAGATAATGATAGTCATATCGCTCGATATGAATCATTACTTTCATAACGTTAGCCAGGTTTAAAAGTTTAGCCCTTTACCCAACTTTATAGGCCAAAACCGCCACGGGGGACTAAGGTTTTTTCACCCAAAAATCGGTACCAGAACATGAATGCATACGCATGCATGGCATGATGTCCAAATTTTACCCTCTTTTTCATCTTACAACTCTTGTTTCTATCGAGTCTTGCCAACAGCATCTCTTTACTTTCAACCATAACGATAGCGGCCAATACCAGGTTCCTGCGCTGACCATATGTAAACCATTTTTAGCCTATTGGTGCGGTAGGTCTATAATTGGTTTCATTAACCAATGAATTGGGAGTAAAGCACCTGTTTACAAACTTACTTCCAACACTGGTTTTATAGGAAGCGTTCTTGCCAAAAGCAATTTCCGCTACTTCTAAACCATAACGATATAGGGCCATACCAGGTTCCTGCGTCTGACATGTTAAACCATTTTTACACCTATCAGTGGGGGTAGGACTACAATTCGGTTTCAGTAACAACGGAATCTTGGCGAATAAAGCAATTTTGCATTCTCTGTAGCTTTTGTATAACCAGTAAGCCCTACACTTATAAGATTAGTTACACTAAAAAGTGCCGGCTTAGCTTTACCACGATGAAAAGTCCATCTGACAGCCTAGAATGCCACACTCTTCCAACGGGCCCCAAGCCACTATGAAGGGACACAGCTTCCTCAAAGGCATAAGCACTTGGCAATGGTTTCAATCGTCTTCCACTTCATCGAATTAGGGTAACACTGAACAGAAGTGCGCCTTAGCTTACCACGATGAAAATCGTGGAGAGACTGAATGTACAACTTTTCAACGCCCAAGCTATGAGGGTGACACAGTTGTTTGCAAAGGAGAAAACAAACACTGTGGCCAATGGTTTTATTCGGTTCACTTATCAGTAAGCGTCACACTAAAAAGTCGCCCTTCAGCTTAACCACTTTGAAAATCTTGACAGGCTGAATTAACATTATCTTACCAGAGCACACTCACAAGTGTGGTCTAAAAAAGCTTGGCTCCCTTAACCCTTATATTTCATTATTATTATTAATTATCACGAATAAATGAATTATCCTATGACGAGCCGTATCCTGACTTTTCAGGGGAAATCGAGGTCGTCATCCGATGATAATAACACCAGTTTAAGAGTTTAATATCAACTCCTATTTTAAGTATATGGAGGCTCGACCCTACTTGGGTGCAGGAGGCCAATGGTCCTACTCGCGGAACTGGTGATGTGGTGGTTCCATCCATTT
>NW_007379223.1:74387-80327 GCF_000475195.1 Diaphorina citri | reverse complement strand
TTTTATATTTTTGCTCACTAACTTAGCAGATATGTATCTGAGATCTTAGAGTGCCGAAATCGAATAGAAAAGGAAGACAGGATAAACGGCTGGTTTTCTCCTATCCTGCCTTACGTCTCTCGATATGACTTTAACAGTTAGAGTTCCCTCTATCAAACTTTTTTTTTCTGTTGGGCGCTTTGACTATATGTTAAAACATGTCGTTCGCGCTGCACTGCGCTGTATAAAAACAAAAAAAGAGATAAAATTCGCCAGGTTAATATTTTTTAATAATAACATTTAATAATAGGCCAGGCCATTTAATAATAACATATCCAATAATAAAATTTGCCAGACAAACTTGGCTGAGATTTTCCTATTTTCCGTAGTATGTCTCTCAGTAACTGTGCAAGAAGACACGACAGTGGCGTAGCGTGTATGTATGGCGTGTATGGCGGCCATACAACTCAAAAGTTCACTCTAATACCCATAAATATTAATGGCATGTACCTACTGTGATGGGACTTGGTAGACCTGTGCATGAGCCCTACACTTGAATTTAGACCACGCTACGCCACTGAGACACGATACTTCCCTTTTAGATACTGGGTCAATGCAAACTCAAGTAGGATTTTATGCCAAATTTTCTCGATTCTGGAAATCTTTCCGCACTGCAAAGTCAACGTGTTCACAACATTTTGAACATTTTCTTCTTATGTTTACAGAGAGGTCATGTATGGGAGGAAGTATTGATTCTGTTACCCAAGGAAGTGTGCATTGTGATGCTAAGCGCCACCGTACCTAACACGCTGGAGTTTGCCGATTGGGTGGGCAACACTAAGAAAACAAAGGTAAGACATGTTAAAGTACCTAATACCTAATGGAGGAGTTGCAATTGGGAAAATATTAAATATTAAACACCCAAGTAAGCGCAACTGATCTGTTGATTAATTCCTTGTAGTGATTACTTAACACTACCAAAGCTGAGCAATAGGGGTCCTTTTTGCGTCCTTGGGCCTTTACAGGCTAATTGAGGCAGAAATTGTAAGATTTTTTTTTATTTTATACTATTTTTTTTTTTTTTTTTTATCTGTGAGACTCTTCTGTCAAACAGAAAGGTACTGGTTCGAATCCCAACGAAGGTGTGGACTTCTCATTATTTGAGAAATTGACTAGATTTGTATTTTTTCAATTTGATAAAGTTAGACCACTGCGGTATTACTATGTAGTATTTGGAGTGGGTTTTACTGCTCAGCTCAGCTCTCGAAGTGTTAATAAAGGGTATTCTCAATTTTATTCGTCGGTAGCTGGTTAGTATAACTGTAACCATTTATTCTATTCTATTTAGTGCTACGCTATTCTATTTGTTGCTATTGTATTCCAGGTGTACGTGGTGAGTACACTGAAGCGACCTGTGCCTTTGAAACATTTCCTATACGTAGGTCCTGTGCTGGAGAAAAATCAGCTGTTCCTAATACGAGAAGCAGAGGGAGAGTTTTTGACCAGGGGGTAAGTTTCCAGTTATTTTAATTTTTAACGTAAAATGACCTGATAGTCAAGTCCCAGCAGTTGATACCAACCAACCTACCTACCAATTTTAGATGGTGATTGCATGTTGAATGCACCAGTTCCCAATGTATCACTAAGTTAAGCAACGTTTCGGGTGTTTGATATTCGGATGGATGACCATCTTGGCAAACGCGCGCTGCTGGTTTTTCTCGGCCCAACTCAGCCTGAGTGATGTTATTGTGAGTAGGTGGGTAGCTTGTAACCGAATGAAGGGTAAAAGCCCCGTCACTAAAAACCTTTGTATTCTTGCAGTGACTTTAGATGGGAATAGAAAAGGAAGACAGGATAAACGGCTGGTTTTCTCCTATCCTGCCTTACGTCTCTCGATATGACTTTAACAGTTAGAGTTCCCTTTATCAAACTTTTTTTTTCTGTTGGGCGCTTTGACTATGTTGTGTTTTCGCGCTGCACTGCGCTGTATGAAACCAAAAAAAGAGATAAAATTTGCCAGACAAACTTGGCTGAGATTTTCCTATTTTCCGTAGTATGTCTCTCAGTAACTGTGCAAGAAGACACGATACTTCCCTTTTAGATGCTGGGTCAATGCAAACTCAAGTAGGATTTTATGCCAAATTTTGTCGATTCTGGGAATCACCCTGAACTCGGGACTTACCGCACTGCAAAGTCAACGTGTTCTCAACATTTTGAACATTTTCTTCCTATGTTTACAGAGAGGTCATGTATGGGAGGAAGTATTGATTCTGTTACCCAAGGAAGTGTGCATTGTGATGCTAAGCGCCACCGTACCTAACACGCTGGAGTTTGCCGATTGGGTGGGCAACACTAAGAAAACAAAGGTAAGACATGTTAAAGTACCTAATACCTAATGGAGGAGTTGCAATTGGGAAAATATTAAATATTAAACACCCAAGTAAGCGCAACTGATCTGTTGATTAATTCCTTGTAGTGATTACTTAACACTACCAAAGCTGAGCAATAGGGGTCCTTCCAGGCTCAGGACACGGACGTTCTGTTCGAGAACTTCTTCGATCAGGCGAAGCGGTTTTTCGAAATTCGCGACTCTTATATGGTAAGTTTTTTTCTCTGCTGGCTGGGGGATGTTAAACAGGGAGTAGACCAGCTTAGTCTGGCTGGGGGACGTTAACTAGGGAGTAGACTTGCTTAGTCTGGCTGGTGGACTTTAAACAAGGAGTATACCAGCCTGTATTTCCCTTGCTAAAGAAATAGCAAAGATTGAGTGCGAAGGGCATGCACTCGTAAAATTTGTTGCCAAAACAATAGACGGGAAAAGGCGAAGAAAAAGAAAAAGAGAAGATTTCTCTCTCTTTATTCTTTCTTTTTTCAAGATTTCTCTCTCTTTATTCTCTCTTTTTACATAGTCAACCCATTTTAATGAAATTATAATTCCTCTGTGTTTGTTATTTTGTGTCTTACGTGCGACACTCACATGTGATTTAACGCACTTTGGTCGTGGTTTCAGTCACTCGTAGAGAAGACAGCAGAGTTCAAGAATGCTATTGTTCCCGGTATTGTACTTCATATCTGGACCTTGGAACATCGGGATAAGCTAGGTCTCCTGCTCAAGGTTGATCATAGGAGAGCTTTGTATAGGTAAATCATACTGAAATCAAATTTGTTATTGAACATTTCAATAAAATTTTATTTACAAGAAAATGTAAAAGCACATAGGTTAGAGAAACTCCACACTAATAAACCAAGAAATGAAGTTAGCCCAGTGGTAACGCGCTTGCTTATCATGCTGAAGGTCCCGAGTTCGAATCTCATCGTTGACAAAAAAATTGCACTCCCTTTTTGATTGCTAATATTTAATTTTCTGGTGTTCTTGTGTTGAAGCAGAACCTAAGTGAATAGGGAGTATTGTGTCTCTTATCATTATCACCCATCTGATGAGGGACATACTACGGGATGGGCATGCTACGACACAGACCACATGAGTCTAATGTAGCAGTTGTTTCATTGTTACGAAATAACTGAGGTGAAACACTCGGGCGCGAGGTTATACTTATGGCATTATCTAACACTCTATTTTATTCAACAGGGTTCTCATATTCACCGACACCACCACCCCGGGTCCGTCTGTCAATGCGTCCGATCCGAACAGTTCCGACCCGCCCAAACCTGCCTTGTACTATCAAATGCTCACCCTGCTTACTTCGGACCCTGTCATGTTAGGATCCCTGAGTATGAACCACACTATTGTCAATATTCAGGTGCAGAACATATGGGGTGTGGTTAACACTCCTATACTTAAGGTAAGAAAGTTACCCCCTGTAGCAAATACTTTACTTCTTCCTAGCTTTTTCCAATTTAAATAAGATCGGCTTTTCTTGTCAGTCTCTTCCAGGCAGCCCTATTGTTTACTTCCTGTCCTGATAATTTTTTCTCTCCCAAGTCTTGATTCATACAATTTTTCCACTTTTTCTTTGGTCTCCCTCGCCCTTTTCTCCCTCGCCCTTTTTTCCCCCTCACTTCCATTCTCTCGACTCTTTTTCCCTATGTAGCTCTCATCTCTTCTGTCACACTGCAGTCTCCTTTCCTGGATCTTCCTCAACACTTCTGTTACCTTTATCCTATTCCTGCTGTCGCTCATTTTAGGTTGCTCACTGGCACGACTGTCTGGCTCAACACCTCCACAAAATCAATATCAAAAACTTTCCTGTCTGTCCTTTATGTTCCTTGAATGCCCCTATGAATTCCTCACACCTAAGCTTTTGTCCTGCCTTGGGTGCCTGGGTCGAGGCTCGTTCGGTTCAACCGCTATTTAGGGCTAAATGTCGATCAAATTCGACTAGAAGACATAAAAGAGGAAGATAAGATCAAAGGATTTTGGTAGAAGAAGCCATTTAAAGTAGATGAGGGGTAAGGATTTTGGTAGAAATAAAGTTTCTATTGTGGAAGTGTTTCAGCCGATGCCCATCAACCTTTCGTGTGGAAGCGGGCTTATGGCTAATTCGAGGAAAATGAATATTTTACATTTGCAACCCGTGTGCGAACCACCTTACTCAGAAGTCTCTAGCTATGAGTTGAGCACTATCAGACAAACGGAACGCAAGGTTAACTGAAGTTCAAAGAGAAGATCTCCTTAACACTTGGACGAAGGTCATTTTCTAGACAAATTCATGCTGTATGTGTACGGTAGATAATATGAAATCATTTGGTTTTGTCCATTGCCATATTTTTTTTTTTATGGACTGCAATGAGAGAGCAAGAAGTCATTAGTGTCTACATAGATAAAGGTACTTGCCAAGATAAGGTTGAGATAATATTTGCATAGTATACCTATTAGCTTGCATGTTTACTTACAAATATGTATAACAGGATGATCCCTATAGAAAAATAACTAACTATGTGCTGCATTAATTTAGGCTACTCTTAAGTGTAAGTACCTACTTAAATTTTCTTCTGTATAAGAAGGTAAGTAGGTCACTTGGGGCCTTAGACTGTCTGGCTCAACACCTCCACAAAATCAATATCAAAGACTCTCCTATCTGTCCTTTATGTTCCTTGAATGCCCCTATGAATTCCTCACACCTAAACTTTTGTCCTGCCTTGGCAGCCAGCAATGACATTGTAGGGAAATATTGGGATGGGAGAAGAAAAATGGCCTAATAATAATAATCATAATAAACTCTTTATTGTTGAAAATTCATACAATACATAAAGTACAAATTTAACAAAAGGCGGGATTATTGCCTTAGGCAATCTCTGCCATCCAACCCAGGTCAACACCTCCACAAAATCAATATCAAAAACTTTCCTGTCTGTCCTTTATGTTCCTTGAATGCCCGATTTGCAACGTACATAGTACATACAATATCCTATTCCTTATGACTTCATTCCTGATTCTGTTCATTCTCGTAGCTCCACAACTCCACCTCAACATTCTCATTTCTGCGACTTCCAATCTCTTCTCATGTACCTTTACTTTTACCTGATTCCTATTTTGCTTCCATTTGCAGCTGAATTTCGACGGCATAGTGAGTAACTGGGAGATGAGACAGCAGCTCAGATTCCGCAATACGTCACTGGGGGAACATTCTCAATATGCATTGCATGGTCTGCATGAGATCTATATTGATGTGTTCAACAATAGAGATCACTCCGAGGTAAGTACCTATCTATTAGAAAAAAAAAAATAATGAGTAAAAAACACCTTTTTATATAAAAAATAAATTTAAAAATACCTGAAAAAAAAAATCCAGGCAATTTAATGAACAGATCTAGACTATCGAGGATTAAGGCTCTTAAAAAAGACTGTCAAAATAAGTAATTTCTTGAAAGAGGGTAAAAAAAATGTTGTAACAAGATTTTTTTTTTTCTTTCTTAATTTTTAGATAAATTCCCTTCGGGGATCGGGATGAACTATTTTTTTTTTTTCATTTAGTTTATTTATTATTCAAGTGTATCAGA
>NW_007379223.1:72752-74215 GCF_000475195.1 Diaphorina citri | reverse complement strand
TGTATGACAATGTACATAGCAGTTTAGTTCTGATATATATATATAAAAAAAAAAAACATGCATTACCTCTCAATGAAAGTCTCTTTCATTCTATCACATTTTAAGCATAGGTAGGTCTGTGAAAATCATGTTGGTTTTTTTTAGAAAGAACTTTATTTGTTTAGGATAAAATCCGCTCCTCGCGGGAACGGAACCCACAACCTAGCGCTTACGAGGCAGACGCGCTACCCTCCAAGCTAACTAGGCTGATTGGAGACTCATTTTCCCTTTGTGGGGGTCCATCTGACAAGACTTTGATAGAATATTCTATAGCAACTTACTTAATAATTTTATTTTTAATAATCAAGAACACATTTTAGGTTATTTTGTTAAATTTTAAGAAAAAAAATCTACGTATTTATAGTCCATAAAAATATTTTGTATTAAATTCAAAGTATTTATAGAGGGATAAAATTATTGAATGTTTAGTATAAAAAGGTCCACTGAACTCTAAGTCATTCTTTTTTATACTGTCTATTTTATTTTGTTATGCTTTTTGTACTTATTTAATTAAATCGAAACTCGAACAGCATTGTTTTTGAATGCGAATAAAAAAAGACTTAAGAAATAACATCTACAAATCTTGTTTTGTTTTCATTCTTCTATGTTACTATGTTCAAATCCTTTGAAAATAACAACTCATTTGCTTACACAAGTGGATAAAAAGACATACCTAGATAATATTTATTATACATAAAAACAAAACCATTAAACCACCATTTAAATATTTTTTTTTTTTTCCTTTTAGCCTGTCACCATTACAGGATGGATTTTCATTTTATTTGTTGAAATAACTGAGTGTATAGGAGTCCATTTATCAAGAGACTGATTTAGCTCCTTTTTACTGGGTCCATAAAATATACAAATGCAGTACAGCAACCTCATGGCCCATCTGGTTTTACATTGCCCTTTGCTCTGAGGTCTTCCCCATTTCTGTAATACACTGCCAAGCACCATCCGTATTTTCCTTCCACAAGCTCACACTGTTATCTCCACATGACACAGTTAGAATATCTCCGGTCAATGACCAGCTAACGTTCCATACAACATCATCGAACGTATTCATGATAAATGGAGTCCAGGTGACATAATCATTGGAAGTCCAAATTATAACTTTTCTGTCCTGTGAACATGAGGCTATCATACATTTGGACAGACCCCAGCTGGGAGCCCATGCTACGTCACGGACCCAGTCAGAATGGTTTTCTAGTTTGGTTTCTTCTATCCATTTGTCTCCTGAAAAACAAATGAAAATGAGGGGATATAGATCTACTACCTGACCTCTTCTGGGCTTTCAACTTCAAGCAATGAGTGTCCATTTGTCCATGATAAAGTAAATCTAACTGAGGGGATATAAATTATTGACTTGCAAGGCATACCTGCTTACAATTAGATACAAAACCACACAAATACCTAAAAAAAAA
>NW_007379223.1:51708-70634 GCF_000475195.1 Diaphorina citri | reverse complement strand
AAAAAAAAATGGTCGATGGCAGATGTAAACAAAAAATCGGAAATCGAGATTTCTTTTGATGGCTGCCTCGTGAAGCACGTGTAAATTTCACAAGTTTGCGAATTTTTCCTTTAAATTGTCATAAATTTGACTAAATAATCGTAAAATGGGCTTCAACAACATCTGGTACTCTCACCCCCGCAAATACGGACAAGGATCAAGATCCTGGTAAGTTTTGTGCTGTAGACGGTCAACTTGAAGTACTTAGGCTGAAGGCAGCTGGTGACGAACTTTCAAAACTTTGAACTGTTCCTAAATGCTTGGCGGCTTCATGGAAACTAGAAGTAGCTGTTTGGGAGGCAGCGCACCTGCCTTGTTAGCGTCAAGTCACGGGTTCGATTCCCGCCTGAGGTACACTGTATTCTAACAGATTAGGTTTGTTCTCGGAATGGCTAGCTTTTTCCGTTCCTATGCTTACCTCAAGTTTGGGATGATAAGTCCTGTGTTACAGTTTCCTCTGTCAGTCTATACCTCTTGAAGATGTATAAACTGGAATTAAGCAGCTCCACTTTACTTATATCTCTATGTGTTTTCCCCAGGGTATGTCTATCATAGCAGACATGAACATAGAGGTGGAATCCATAGAGAAGAAACATGGCGTTGAGAGAGACAAAAGTTCGGAAGAGGCGGACAACCTCAACTTTGGCCTGGTACAAGTAGTGTATGAGTGGGCCATGCAAAAGGTAAGGCCATATTCGATTCCTGCCTAGGGCAAACTTTATTCTAAACAGATTAAGTTTTATATATAGTTCCCTTATTTACCATATATTATGTATTGTTTATTTCTTATTCTTGTAAATAAACAGGGCTCTGACCCTTGCTTGCGTTATCATAGTTCTCACTGTAACTTGTACTACTCATGACCACGACAAAATAACACTCACAACACAAAGAAACTACAAGGATCTTATTTTTTAAGAAAATCAGGAAGACTTTTCCATACAGCAAAGATAATCCAGTTTTTCAAATTTGAAATTTCGAATTTTTGATAAAAATTTCCAACTCAACTCCATTTGTGGAATGAACAACGCACAGAGAAAAATCTGTGTGCCGATCAGTGCCGGATCAAGATTTCTCATTTTCAACGGTTGATTTTTTTACATTAAAAATTATCTCATCATAGTTATTTTATCATTTTATGAATTTACGATATTATATTTTAATAAATTTACATTGTTTTTGAAAACAAATTTAATTATTACGTATTAAAAAAATCAATGATCGACCAAGAATATTGAAGGGATCAAGGCCAAAAGTGGACGATGTAAACGAGCCTTGTCAACAGAGGAAAAAAAAATGGTCGATGGCAGATGTAAACAAAAAATCGGAAATCGAGATTTCTTTTGATGGCTGCCTCGTGAAGCACGTGTAAATTTCACAAGTTTGCGAATTTTTCCTTTAAATTGTCATAAATTTGACTAAATAATCGTAAAATGGGCTTCAACAACATCTGGTACTCTCACCCCCGCAAATACGGACAAGGATCAAGATCCTGGTAAGTTTTGTGCTGTAGACAGTCAACTTGAAGTACTTAGGCTGAAGGCAGGCTGGTGACGAACTTTGAACTGTTCCTAAATGCTTGGCGGCTTCATGGAAACTAGAAGTAGCTGACCTATTCAGTTTGGGAGACAGCGCACCTGCCTTGTTTGATTCCCGCCTGAGGTACACTGTATTCTAACAGATTTGGTTTGTTCTCGGAATGGCTAGCTTTTTCCGTACCTATGCTGACCTCAAGTTTGGGATGATAAGTCCTGTGTTACAGTTTCCTCTGTCAGTCTATACCTCTTGAAGATGTATAAACTGGAATTAAGCAGCATCAAAAGGCTCTTAACCATTATTCAGGCAACATTTGAAAATAAGTACCTATTCAGACTGGCAACTACTGTGTTGATCAACGAAAGCATTGGAAGCCTAACCAAGTGTTAATTTATCATTTGCAGCCGCTCCTGTTCCAATGGACACGGTCTCATCAGGAAATACGGATTGAACCTGTGCAGACAGTGTTTCAGAGAGTATGCTGCAATCATTGGTTTCAAAAAGGTATGTTTCTAGATTTGTTGAAGCTAACCCATCCTTTAGAGCTGTTTGCTTATGTACCTGAGCCTTGGAGTAGGCTTATTGTGCTTCTAATTCCAATATGGGCTTGAGTGTCACAAGAAATTAATGTGTGTCCTATTCGGAGTGGGCTTTCTGTGTATGTTTCTATCTCCAATGTGGGCTTGAGTGTCATAAGAAGACCATCTGTGTCTTACAACTCTAACATCAACACATTCCAATTGAAGGGTAAATAGGTTCCTGACTTAGAATGTTATAGCTACTTATTATGGCACCACAACTAACTAGTAACCATTCTTTTGAAAGCATGCTTCTCTTACTATTGTAGACCGAAACATTAAAAAAATTCTCCTGCGGCACCAAATAGTGCGAGACTCCTTGGTAATCTTAAATACTCCAATAGGACCTCTTGATTTCCCAAAAACCATGTTGAAATATTTGGTGATAGGTTCCTGACTTAGAATGTTATAGCTACTTATTATGGCACCACAACCAACTAGTAACCGTTCTTTTGAAAGCATGCGTCTCTTACTATTGTAGAACAAAACAAAAAAATTCACCTGTGGCACCAAATAGTGCGAGACTCCTTGGTAATCTTAAATACTCCAATAGGACCTCTTGATTTCCCAAAAACCATGTTGAAATATTTGGTACGTCCAGGAAGGTATCATCGTCCGATGTATACAGCAACTCAGTGAACTACTCCGATCTATCAAAGACGGCGCCAAAATATTCGGCGAGCGGGATCTACCGCTCAAAATGGACCAAGCGATTCAGGTTATCAAACGGGATATCGTGTTTGCACCTAGTCTGTATACCACGTGATCCTGTGGGACTCCGGTGTGAAATTACTCAGGATGTAGTCAATATTTGGCTATTTGGAGATATCAGAGAGGAGAGAGGGAACAGAGATGACAGAGAACCTTCCTTTCTGAAAGCAGAAGAGAGAATGAGCTCTGACAAAAATGTAGGTCTGAGGAAACCTCCCCTTGACCCCCTACTACCAAAACTAAAAAAGTAGGGGATCAGGGGAGATGTAGGGGGTTGAGGAGAGGTTTCTCCTACATTTTGACCATTGGTTTGGAGATTCCTTTGAGATAGAAGTTACGTATAAATTACTCAGGATGTAGTCTGTTGTATTCACCATTGTGTAATGTGTATCCTTGGTGTAATAATTATAGGACAATTATTGTCCTATCTTTGGAGAGATCTAGAAATTTAAAATGCAATGACCAGCACTTAGGGTACCCAATTTAAGTAATTTTAGAATAGAAACAATTAACATTTCTTGAGTGTCATCTCAAACTTTTAAATCTGGACAGTTGTTCGTGGTATTCGCGGTTAGTCCGCGGTATTCGCGATTTGTTCGCGGTATTCGCGGTTTGTTCGCAGTATTCGCGGTTTGTTCGCGGTATTCGCGGTTTGTTCGCGGTATTCGCGGTTTGTTCGCGGTATTCGCGATTTGTTCGTGGTATTCGCGGTTAGTCCGCGGTATTCACGGTTTGTTTGCGGTATTCGTGGTTTTTCGCAGTATGCGCGGTTTGTTCGAGGTATTCGTGATTTGTTCGCGGTATTCGCAATGTGTTCGCGGTATTCGCGATTTTTTTCACGGTATTCGCGGTTAGTCCGTGGATTTCGCGCTTTGTTCGCGGTACTCGCGATTTGTTCGCGGTACTCGCGATTTGTTCGCGGTATTCGCAATTTGTTCGCGGTATTCGCAACTGGTTTGCGATTTTTTCACGGTTTGTTCGCGGTATTCGCGAACTGTTCGCGAATTCCGCGAACCAGTTGCGAATACCGCGAACAAATTGCGAATACCGCGAACAAATCGCGAGTACCGCGAACAAATCGCGAGTACCGCGAACAAAGCGCGAATACTGCGAATTCACTTTGAATGACTTAAAGAAGAAGAAGACAATGTAACTTCTATCTAAATAATCTCAATGAAAGCTAGCTCAATAAGGAGAGTCATGTAACTTTGATTTTAAATTAATTTTCAAATTCTGCTTTCTTGTTTCAGTTGGACTAAGCTGCTGGTGGGGGGTGTACAAAAACCAAAAAGAAAAATGCATCCTGTATTTCACTTCAAGGTCAGGACATTGTCTGTAAAGAATCTGTTATCATATAAATAATGTGTGTTGAAATATAATGTTGCTTTTTTCAAAAAAATCTGGTGAACTTTTTATTTTGCCCTCAACTTTTTTCCAGTCATGATGATAAAAAAAATCTAGAGGTTTTTTTAACAAAATAAAATTTCATCTCTGAATATTTTTTTTTCTCCTATAAAAAGGATGAAAAAACTTTTTGGGGGATTAACTTTGATGTTTGAGGATTTGGGTCTTGTTTTTTCAGTGTTTATTTAACATGGGGATGATAAAGTTTATTAGTTTAATCATGGGGATGATTATTTTCAGCTAGGAAGGGACTCAAAAAATACGGACACAGGAGGTGCAAAAGTTTTCAGATTGGCCAAATAGCCAACACTTGATCCAGTTGAAATTAGTGTAGGTATTTGAGACACTACCTGTAAAATGTAGATTTTAGTATTGCGTAGGCCATCACCTTATCTATATGATTTGGACAGGTTTTTCCTTTAGGTTCAAAGTATCCTGTAGAGTTGAGTGTCCAAAGACTTTAAATGTTGGATCTCCTCTAGAAATTATCTTCTTGACATGGTTTAATGGTTATTATCTGAAGGCAGATCCGTCGTCCTTCATTGTAGATCTACCATCAGTAAAGAAAACTGAGCAATCTCAAATATCTATGACAATGACTGTCAAAGGCTCTTTTCTTTTTTTAGGTACCAAAAGTGATCACAGTGCTTTCAAGTATCGTAACTTTAGCAGGAAGCAAAGTGAAGTGAGTTTTGAAAAGGCAATATTCCTTCTCTATCCCTTCCATTCCTCCTTATTCCTCTACGTTTTAATTTTTTTTTCCTCCTAATCTCTCTCGCTGTCTTTTTTTCGTATTTCATTTTATTCTTCTTCTCCTCTTATTCTCTTTACTGTTTCTCACTTTTTTTCTTCCCTCAGAGCCTCATCTCTCTCTCTTATGAGAGTTATGAGTGGTTTAGATATTTTCAAGATATGTTTTCCCTGGAATAATTGAAAAATGGGATATCCACTCAGCGAGTCTGCCTCAAGTGGATGGCTTGAGTGGGAAAACACAAGTTCATTAGGGAAAGAAAGTTCATTTATTGATTTACTTGGGAGGCTGTCTTTTTTCGAGCAGACAATTCCTAAGGTCTCCAGCCTCTTGTTAAAATGCACTTTGGCCTTCTGCGCAACTTGCCGTAGGTTGACACGAAATTTTTCATAGAAATTTTCCCACGTGACAAATGCTATTATTTCGACGTCTTGAGTTTGTCAGACAAGATTCATCTCGACATGTTTCTACTCGTGAAAGTTTTGACAGCATCGTCATATTTTTTACAATATTTGACATGCTTTTACGTTCTCCTTCATCACATTCTCTCTTCTCTCAACTTTCATTTGTCTCTCTACAGCTAGTGCATTATTCAAGAAGTGTTTGTTCTTCAAATAGGTTTCCTACGTTTTTTTATCTCCTCGCTTTTCTTTTTTTCTGGGCACTTTAACGTCAAAAGAAAGGGAAAGCTGGGAAAGTTTTATTTGTCTTTCCATATCATATTTTTTACAATATTTGACATGCTTTTACGTTCTCCTTCATCACATTCTCTTTTCTCTCAACTTTCATTTGCCTCTCTACAGCTAGTGCATTATTCAAGAAGTGTTTGTTCTTCAAATAGGTTCCTTACGTTTTTTTTTTATCTCCTCGCTTTTCTTTTTTTCTGGGCACTTTAACGTCAAAAGAAAGGGAAAGCTGGGAAAGTTTTATTTGTCTTTCCATTAGAGTACACGTTTGAGTACTCTTGAAGCTTTCCCCACAGTCGTACGCAACTTCATGCATATTAACTGCTTTTTTTACGAGAGTGACGTGAAAACGTGAGTATGGCAAGAAATCCGTGTGGAATTGAAGCTTGTTTTGCTTGGCTCTGCCCAGAGTTTCAGAGTTACCAATGAGGCTGGAATTAAAAATGAGGAAATTTCCTTCAATTTTACGATTGTTGGCTTTTCCTTATTCATCTCCTCGCTTTTCTTTTTTTCTGGGCACTTTAACGTCAAAAGAAAGGGAAAGCTGGGAAAGTTTTATTTGTCTTTCCATTAGAGTACACGTTTGAGTACTCTTGAAGCTTTCCCCACAGTCGTACGCAACTTCATGCATATTAACTGCTTTTTTTACGAGAGTGACGTGAAAACGTGAGTATGGCAAGAAATCCGTGTGGAATTGAAGCTTGTTTTGCTTGGCTATGCCCAGAGTTTCAGAGTTACCAATGAGGCTGGAATTAAAAATGAGGAAATTTCCTTCAATTTTACGATTGTTGGCTTTTCCTTATTCCCCCCCCCCCTCACACGACTTGCAGCAAAAAATAGAGTTGAGGTAGGAACTTGCTACCCTCACGTCACGTCACGTGAAATCATGGGGAGTCAGAAAGATGTAGTTCAATGTTTTCCCATAATTTTGTAGGTAATTTCGTTCAGGACAGCCACACTACTATCACGTGACGTAATTCACACGACTTGCAGCAAAAAATAGAGTTGAGGTAGGAACTTGCTACCCTCACGTCACGTCACGTGAAATCATAGGGAGTCAGAAAGATGTAGTTCAATGTTTTCCCATAATTTTGTAGGTAATTTCGTTCAGGACAGCCACACTACTATCACGTGACGTAACGTGATGGTAGTGTGTTTCTACCTTTATTGATGCCCCAATGAAGTGCATCTTGTCCATTCAAATTAAATGAGGCACCGTACTGTGAAATGAAATCAATTCATAATTGATGATTCTCATGAAAAATATAACTGTCCAAATGTATTTTTTTCGTAAAGATCGTCAAAAATAATAAATAATCGGAAAAGATTTTCTTTAAAAAAAGTATTTCTTCTCTAAGAAATTCGTCCCCAAAGTGTGCGCGGGAAAAATAATGAGATTCAAATTTAGAAAGCGTAGGGAGAAGTTGCTTCAGAAGAACCTATTGATGTTGACACTGAATCAGGTAATGAAAAAACACCAAAAGACGATAATGGAGAACATGAAATCAGGATAATAAGAAGCACAGACGATCTAAATGCCCAGGTCGAACCACTTGAAGAAGAAATTTTAGAAACACCTCACATTTTAGAAATAGCTGAACCAATACAAG
Organism: Diaphorina citri; assembly: GCF_000475195.1. Classification (NCBI taxonomy): domain Eukaryota; kingdom Metazoa; phylum Arthropoda; class Insecta; order Hemiptera; family Psyllidae; genus Diaphorina; species Diaphorina citri. The sequence goes on along the minus strand of NW_007379223.1, from coordinate 63,319 downwards.
AAGTTTCAGAAGATGATGGCAAAGATGCTTCGAACGATAAAGGTGAGGAAACTTCAAAACCTATTTTAGACGAAGAAATCTCGACTGGTGAAATATCATCTGATCTCGATGATACGAAGGAAACGGTGAATGAAATGATGGCTTTAAAGGACGACACAGTGGATCATGATAACACAAAAGACCTAGTCATTGGTGAAAAACAAAAATCCATAGATTTTAACGAAGTACTTGGTAAGAGGAAGGAATTTGGGAGAGAGATTTTTACTTTCTATTTTAATTCCAAGGGATTGCACTTTGCTCTATTTTCAGATGACACTTTTCTATTGGTTGAACCGAGTTGAACTTTTCTATTGGTTGAACTGAACTGTCCAAAGACTTTAACACCCATATTTATGAACAAAATGCTGACTCTTAAGTTCGTGCTAAGCATAGTCTCAAGGCATTTGATTGGTCAATTTTGACTTGAGACTGATCTAAGAACGATCATTCTTGTTCTTAAATACGAGTGTAAATGTTGGATCTCCTCTAGAAATTATCTTAACAATCTTGACAAGTTTTAATGGTTATTATCTGAAGGCAGATCCGTCGTCCTGCATTGTAGATCTACCATCAGCAAAGAAAACTGTGCAATCTCAAATATCTATGACTGTCAAAGGCTCTTTTCTTTTTTTAGGTATCAAAAGTGATCACAGTGCTTCGAAATATCGTAATTTCAGCAGGAAACAAAGCGAAGTGAGTTTTGAAAAGGCAATATTCCTTCTCTATCCCTTCCATTCCTCCCTATTCCTCTACGTTTTAAAAGTTTTTTTCCTCCTAATCTCTCTCGCTGTCTTTTTTTCGTATTTCATTTTATTCTTCTTCTCCTCTTATTCTCTTTACTGTCTCTCACTCCTTTCCTTCCCTCAGAGCCTCATCTCTCTCTTATGAGAGTTATGAGTGGTTTAGATATTTTCAAGATATGTTTTCCCTGGAATAATTGAAAACTTATGAGAGTTATGAGTGGTTTAGATATTTTCAAGATATGTTTTCCCTGGAATAATTGAAAAATGGGATATCTGTCAGCGTCATGATGTCTTTGAACGGCTGAAACGAGAAGAGAAGAGAGTCAAAACAGGGTTAAACACGGAGGTCTTTTAGTTCCGAAAGCCTGCCTCTGTGGTGTGTAGCGGTCAAGGCGCTCGCCTGGTAAACAGGAGGGCGTGGGTTCAATCCCAGTCGAGGAATTTGGAATTTTATCCTCAATATAATTTGAGGATTTGACTACAATAATAGTAGTAGCCCACTGCTGGAGTAAAGGGACTTTTCAGTCCTATCCGAGCAGTATAAATAAGCTCCTGGACGTCTGTCAGCGTCATGATGTCTTTGAACGGCTGAAACGAGAAGAGAAGAGAGTCAAAACAGGGTTAAACACGGAGGTCTTATAGTTCCGAAAGCCTGCCTCTGAGGTGTAGCGGTCAAGGCGCTCGCCTGGTAAACAGGAGGGCGTGGGTTCAATCCCAGTCGAGGAATTGGAATTTTATCCTCAATATAATTTGAGAATTTGACTACAATAATAGTAGTAGCCCACTGCTGGAGTAAAGGGACTTTTCAGTCCTATCCGAGCAGTATAAATAAGTTTGAAATGTGTTGATGTTAGAGTTGTAAGACACAGATGGTCTTCTTGTGACACTCAAGCCCACATTGGAGATAGAAACATACACAGAACGCCAACTCCGAATAGGACATACATTTATTTCTTGTGTAAGTACTATTATTACAAAGCGAAGAGAGAAAGAAGACAGGATAGGAGAAAGCAGGTTGTCTGGCTCGGGGACGTAAAACAGGGAGTAGACCAGCTTAGTCCGGCTGGGGGACTTTAAACAGGGAGTATACCAGCCTGAATTTCCCTTGCTAAAGAAATAGCAAAGGTTGAGTGCGAAGGGCGTCCTCTCGAAAAATGTTTGTAGCCAAAACCAAATGTCAACCCAAAGCAATCACCGACCTTGTCTGTAAACGGGAAAAGGCGAATAAGAAGGTAGGAGAATTTGGAGAAAGTCAGTCATTCCGCGAACGAACTTAATCTGTTTAGAATAAAGTTTGCCCTGGGCAGGAATCGAATATGGCCTTACCTTTTGCATGGCCCACTCATACACTACTTGTACCAGGCCAAAGTTGAGGTTGTCCGCCTCTTCCGAACTTTTGTCTCTCTCAACACCATGTTTCTTCTCTATGGATTCCACCTCTATATTCATATCTGCTATGATAGACATACCCTGTGGGAAACACATAGAGATATAAGTAAAGTTGAAGAATAGAATAGAATATACCTTGTTTATCCTGCTGGGATAGGACTGAAAAGTCCCTTTACTCCCGCAGTCTAAACAAGGTCTCGTATATTTGATGGGTCCCAGCCAATATCTCTAACCGTTTAGTCGATATAGCTGAAAACCGCCAAAAAGCGGTCGAAAACCACCAAAAAGCGGTAAAATGCCACCAACCGTTGCACCGGTCTCAACCAAAAGTTTCGTGTCGCATCCTTGTCACATTTGACAGCTACATACCAAATTTCAAGTCTCTAGCTCTTACCGTTCTCGAGATATTTTGTTTACAGACAGACAGACAGACACACAGATAGTCCAAGTTCTTATACTTGAAAGATCAACTTTTGGAATGGTAACAAATGGACTCTGCAGCCAACTCCGATAGCGTAGTAATCGTGAGAGTGAGGGAGAGATTCCTCGGTGGTTTAGTTGGTCAAGGCGTTCGTCTGGTAAACAGGAGGGCAGGGGTTCAATGCCAACCGAGGCGAGGCTTGGAATTTTACCTTCAACATTGTATAAGAATTTAACCACAGAACTCTTTAGTCTTATTCGAGCAGTTTAAAGGAGCACTATTTTACTTACATATGTTTAACAATGGATAATAAGATTTGTAAGTACTTAGGTATCCATCATTAATAATAAAAATAAACTTAATAATGATGCACAAAGATATATGTATTATTCTTTAACCGAATCTCTCCCTCACTCTCACGATTACTACGCTATCGGAGTTGGCTGCAGAGTCCATTTGTTACCATTCCAAAAGTTGATCTTTCAAGGATAAAAACTTGGACACTACTCAGTAGTTCTCAGTGCTTTTTTAGACTATGGACGGTTCAGTTGACATCGATGTTGACTATGTGTGGACACACCTTTAGAACTAGATGTCCCATTATCTTACCTGTTTGAGTGACTCAGGTAGTTCGGTAGGTGTTGTAGTCTTAGACTGGAACACTAGACAGGAAAGCAGAGCGGCTATCTCCTCCGGAGTAAAGTTGACGAGCTTATTTTGAAACAGGAGTTCCGTGATGAGAAGTTCATTCTTGCTGCCCATCTCGCAAGCAATGTTGCCTTTCAATTGAACTGGAAAGGTGAAATTGATGGAATGATTGAATTACACTTAAAAGACTGTGGGCGTAAAGGGACTTTTCAGTCTCATTCTGGCAGGATAAACAAGGTATATTCTATTCTATTCTTGTTTACAATACAAGATAATAGGTTACAATAATGACAGAGGTTAGGACTCCAAATTGAGTCCTAACCTACTGAAGGTGAGCTCTCATTTTAATTACCATAATGAAAAAAAAAAATAATAATAATAATAATAATAAAACAGAGTGCTTAAAAAGAAAAAAAAAACAACGCGGCATTAAGGGCATCAGTTAGCCCAGTGGTCACGCGCTTACTTTCCATGTAGAAGATCCCTGATTCCAGGGCCATATCCAGGATTTGGTCGAGGGGGGGGGGACGAGGGGGCCTGGCTTCCTCGCTCCCCTTAATAATAGGCCCTGGGCCCTGGTACCGTGGTACCTATAATATGGCGAAAATCGAACTTACCTATGCCTTGACTATTGATGTAGTTGAGTTCCTGCAGTACTTTCACTTTACTATCGTAATCTGCATACAGAGACATGCCCTTGTGCGAGAGTAAATGCTTGAGTTCCGAGAGTCTGTTGTGGTCCTCTTTTCTCTTGTATATGTGATAGAACTGAGGATTGAAACAACAATAGATGGGGAATGGAGATGCATAGTACAAACAATACAATGAATTACTTCATATTGACTCTGTGTTCAGGCCTGTTCCCACTTGTCGTTCGGAAAAAAAAAATCGTGTCGCGTGTAGCTGGGAACACTCTCGTTTAAATTACATTGCCTACAAGGAGATTTTGTGTCGTTCGGGAAAAAATCGTGTCGTGTGTTGTGGGAGCACTCATTAAATTATACTGGACAAAAATCGGATGGAACTCACGGCAAATGGGAACGGATATTTACAGCCATTTCCTGACTTTGAAAATTTGGACCGAGTGCAATACTTTCTCATTAAGTAAGTCATTACAGCAAATAACCGCGCTCTCTAAGTCGCGGACTACTGGAAATTCAAGGCTTGAGAAAGCACTAAAAATTCAAGGCTTGAGAAAGCAGAGGACACGGAAAGTAAGTAAGTGTGGGTTCCCTATACATATTGGTCGTAGAAAGTAAGAAGCAAAGGAGAAATAAGGAGGGAAAAGGGATAAAAAAGGGTAATAGAGGGAGAGAAGAGGAGAGGTAAAGAGAAGAGAAGCAGAGGGAGAAAGGAGGAGGAAAAAGGGATAAAAAAAGGGTAATAGCGGGAAGAAGGAAGGAAGGGATAAAGGAAGAGGAGATGTAAAGAGACGAGAAGCAAAGGAGAAATAAGGAGGGAAAAGGGATAAAAAAGGGTAATAGAGGGAGAGAAGAGGAGAGGTAAAGAGAAGAGAAGCAGAGGGAGAAAGGAGGAGGAAAAAGGGATAAAAAAAGGGTAATAGCGGGAAGAAGGAAGGAAGGGATAAAGGAAGAGGAGATGTAAAGAGACGAGAAGCAAAGGAGAAATAAGGAGGGAAAAGGGATAAAAAAGGGTAATAGAGGGAGAGAAGAGGAGAGGTAAAGAGAAGAGAAGCAGAGGGAGAAAGGAGGAGGAAAAAGGGATAAAAAAAGGGTAATAGCGGGAAGAAGGAAGGAAGGGATAAAGGAAGAGGAGATGTAAAGAGACGAGAAGCAAAGGAGAAATAAGGAGGGAAAAGGGATAAAAAAGGGTAATAGAGGGAGAGAAGAGGAGAGGTAAAGAGAAGAGAAGCAGAGGGAGAAAGGAGGAGGAAAAAGGGATAAAAAAAGGGTAATAGCGGGAAGAAGGAAGGAAGGGATAAAGGAAGAGGAGATGTAAAGAGACGAGAAGCAAAGGAGAAATAAGGAGGGAAAAGGGATAAAAAAGGGTAATAGAGGGAGAGAAGAGGAGAGGTAAAGAGAAGAGAAGCAGAGGGAGAAAGGAGGAGGAAAAAGGGAAAAAAGGGTAATAGAGGGAAAAATGGGAAGGGAGGGAGATAACTTACATTTACATAAAGGTCGTGCTGCTGGTTTGAATAACATTTAACACAGTGTGAAACTTTTTTTCATTTCCTTTTGGACTGCAATTTTTTTCATGTAACACCTTTTTCAATGCACACGAAGTTAAATGGAGTGTAATGTAACAACATTGTCTACAATAAGTAAACATTGAATTGTGTTAAGCATTGTCCACACTATAATAATAATAATAATAATAATAATAATAATAGACTCTTGAGTGGAAGGTAACCACTAGGCGAGGTTAACGCCGGAGGCGTTTTCTACCACCTAACCCTTAGAGCTCCATTATTATGTGGTCAAAATCTCAAATAAATGAGGATAAAATTCTATGCCTCGGCTGGGACCCATCAAATATACGAGACCTTGTTTAGACTGCGGGAGTAAAGGGACTTTTCAGTCCTATCCCAGCAGGATAAACAAGGTATATTCTATTCTATTCTTCAACTTTACTTATATCTCTATGTGTTTCCCACAGGGTATGTCTATCATAGCAGATATGAATATAGAGGTGGAATCCATAGAGAAGAAACATGGTAAAGAGGTAATCAATAACTTCTCTTTCATATATTCAGAAGTCAAAGAGTGGATTAATTAAAAATTGAAATTAGTCAACCGTGATATAGTGTACGAAGCTTACAAGATACAATGTACCTACTTTATGATGGAAAGGAGACTGCAGTGTGACAGAAGAGATGAGAGCTACATAGGGAAAAAGAGTCGAGAGAATGGAAGTGAGGGGGAAAAAAGGGCGAGGGAGAAAAGGGCGAGGGAGACCAAAGAAAAAGTGGAAAAATTGTATGAATCAAGACTTGGGAGAGAAAAAATTATCAGGACAGGAAGTAAACAATAGGGCTGCCTGGAAGAGACTGACAAGAAAAGCCGATCTTATTTAAATTGGAAAAAGCTAGGAAGAAGTAAAGTATTTGCTACAGGGGGTAACTTTCTTACCTTAAGTATAGGAGTGTTAACCACACCCCATATGTTCTGCACCTGAATATTGACAATAGTGTGGTTCATACTCAGGGATCCTAACATGACAGGGTCCGAAGTAAGCAGGGTGAGCATTTGATAATACAAGGCAGGTTTGGGCGGGTCGGAACTGTTCGGATCGGACGCATTGACAGACGGACCCGGGGTGGTGGTGTCAGTGAATATGAGAACTCTGTTGAATAAAACAGAGTGTTAGATAATGCCATAAGTATAACCTCGCGCCCAAGTGTTTCACCTCAGTTATTTCGTAACAATGAAACAACTGCTACATTAGACTCATGTGGTCTGTGTCGTAGCATGCCCATCCCGTAGTATGTCCCTCATCAGATGGGTGATAATAAGAGACACAATACTCCCTATTTACTTAGGTTCTGCTTCAACACAAGAACACCAGAAAATTAAATATTAGCAATCAAAAAGGGAGTGCAATTTTTTTTTGTCAATGATGGCGTAAAATGGGCTTCAACAACATCTGGTACTCTCACCCCCGCAAATACGGACAAGGATCAAGATCCTGGTAAGTTTTGTGCTGTAGACAGTCAACTTGAAGTACTTAGGCTGAAGGCAGGCTGGTGACGAACTTTGAACTGTTCCTAAATGCTTGGCGGCTTCATGGAAACTAGAAGTAGCTGACCTATTCAGTTTGGGAGACAGCGCACCTGCCTTGTTTGATTCCCGCCTGAGGTACACTGTATTCTAACAGATTTGGTTTGTTCTCGGAATGGCTAGCTTTTTCCGTACCTATGCTGTTATTCGCGTTTTCCCGTTTACAGACAGGGTCGGTGATTGCTTTGGGTTGACATTTGGTTTTGGCTACAAACATTTTTCGAGAGGTTGTCCTTCGCACTCAACCTTTGCTATTTCTTTAGCGAGGGAAATTCAGGCGGGTATACTCCCTGTTTGAAGTCCCCCAGCCAGACTAAGCTGGTAGCCGCTCCTGTTCCAATGGACACGGTCTCATCAGGAAATACGGATTGAACCTGTGCAGACAGTGTTTCAGAGAGTATGCTGCAATCATCGGTTTCAAAAAGGTATGTTTCTAGATTTGTTGAAGCTAACCCATCCTTTAGGGCTGTTTGCTTATGTACCTGAGCCTTGGAGTAGGCTTATTGTGCTTCTAATTCCAATGTGGGCTTGAGTGTTACAAGAAATCAATGTATGTCCTATTCGGAGTGGACTCTGTGTTACAGTTTCCTCTGTCAGTCTATACCTCTTGAAGATGTATAAACTGGAATTAAGCAGCATCAAAAGGCTCTTAACCATTATTCAGGCAACATTTGAAAATAAGTACCTATTCAGACTGGCAACTACTGTGTTGATCAACGAAAGCATTGGAAGCCTAACCGAGTGTTAATTTATCATTTGCAGCCGCTCCTGTTCCAATGGACACGGTCTCATCAGGAAATACGGATTGAACCTGTGCAGACAGTGTTTCAGAGAGTATGCTGCAATCATCGGTTTCAAAAAGGTATGTTTCTAGATTTGTTGAAGCTAACCCATCCTTTAGGGCTGTTTGCTTATGTACCTGAGCCTTGGAGTAGGCTTATTGTGCTTCTAATTCCAATGTGGGCTTGAGTGTCACAAGAAATAAATGTATGTCCTATTCGGAGTTGGCGTTCTGTGTATGTTTCTATCTCCAATGTGGGCTTGAGTGTCACAAGAAGACCATCTGTGTCTTACAACTCTAACATCAACACATTTCAATTGAAGGGTAAATAGGTTCCTGACTTAGAATGTTATAGCTACTTATTATGGCACCACAACTAACTAGTAACCGTTCTTTTGAAAGCATGCTTCTCTTACTATTGTAGACCGAAACATTAAAAAAATTCACCTGCGGCACCAAATAGTGCGAGACTCCTTGGTAATCTTAAATACTCCAATAGGACCTCTTGATTTCCCAAAAAACATGTTGAAATATTTGGTGCGACTGAAAGTGACAAAATAGAAACGAAAGCCGTTTTAGAAGAAGGAATAATTGATAAGACGGACGGTCTTGAAACGAATCAAAAAGAAAGTGTGGAAACCTTTCCAGAAACAGAAAATACACTAAATGAGATATCAAAGGAAACATTTGACACTACTGATGATACCGCAGGCAATAATACAAGTGTATTTAAAAGTGACGAAGAGAAATATTTAGAAATAAGTGAAGAACATGATAAAATAACTTCCGAGGAAACATTTGACAAGGAGAACATACGACCCATCACAGAAAGTTCTGATGTAGTGAACGAAAACATTGAGACTTTTGAAGAATCTGAGGAAACCTCCCCTTGACCCCCTACTACCAAAACTAAAAAAGTAGGGGATCAGGGGAAATGTAGGGGGTTGAGGAGAGGTTTCTCCTACATTTTGACCATTGGTTTGGAGATTCCTTTGAGATAGAAGTTACGTATATTGTCTTCTTTTGAGTTATTCACAGTTTGTTCACGATCGTAATTTGTTCGTGGTATTCGCGGTTAGTCCGCGGTATTCGCGGTTTATTCGCGGTATTCACGATTTGTTCGCGGTATTTGCGATTTGTTCGCGGTATTTGCGATTTGTTCGCGGTATTTGCGATTTGTTCGCGGTATTTGCGATTTGTTCGTGGTATTCGCGGTTAGTCCGCGGTATTCACGGTTTGTTCGCGGTATTCGCGATTTTTTTCACGGTATTCGCGGTTAGTCCGTGGATTTCGCGCTTTGTTCGCGGCACTCGCGATTTGTTCGCGTTGTCGTGGTATTCGCGGTTAGTCCGCGGTATTCACGGTTTGTTCGCGGTATTCGCGATTTTTTTCACGGTATTCGCGGTTAGTCCGTGGAATTCGCGCTTTGTTCGCGGTACTCGCGATTTGTTCGCGTTATTCGCAACTGGTTCGCGATTTTCTCACGGTTTGTTCGCGGTATTCGCAATGTGTTCGCGAATACCGCGAAGGAATTGCGAATACCCCGAACAAACCGCGAATACTGCGAATTCACTTTGAATGACTTAAAGAAGAAGAAGACAATGTAACTTCTATCTAAATAACCTCAATGAAAGCTAGCTCAGTAAGGAGAGTCATGTAACTTTGATTTTAAATTAATTTTCAAATTCTGCTTTCTTGTTTCAGTTGGACTAAGCTGCTGGTGGGGAGTGTACAAAAACCAAAAAGAAAAATGCATCCTGTATTTCACTTCAAGGTCAGGACATTCTCTGTAAAGAATCTGTTATCATATAAATAATGTGTGTTGAAATATAATGTTGCTTTTTTCAAAAAAAATCTGGTGAACTTTTTATTTTGCCCTCAACTTTTTTCCAGTCATGATGATAAAAAAAATCTAGAGGTTTTTTTAACAAAATAAAATTTCATCTCTGAATATTTGCCCTCAACTTTTTTCCAGTCATGATGATAAAAAAAATCTAGAGGTTTTTTTAACAAAATAAAATTTCATCTCTGAATATTTTTTTCTCCTATAAAAAGGATGAAAAAACTTTTTGGGGGATTAACTTTGATGTTTGAGGATTTGGGTCTTGTTTTTTCAGTGTTTATTCAACTTGGGGATGATAAAGTTTATTAGTTTAATCATGGGGATGATTATTTTCAGCTAGGAAGGGACTCAAAAAATACGGACACAGGAGGTGCAAAAGTTTTCAGATTGGCCAAAAATGTAGATTTTAGTATTGTGTAGGCCATCAGCCATCACCTTATCTATATGATTTGGACAGGTTTTTCCTTTAGCTTCAAAGGTTCAAAGTATCCTGTACTTCCTGTAGGATGTAAAATTGCTTTATCTAATGGGTTTAATTTCAAAAGTAATCTGTAGATACCTGAGTAGTTTAGCATTATTTATGTAACTCCCCATTTAGAGGATACAAGTCTATATTTCTTTTCCTTCTAAGTAGTTAGGACTTATAAAGCAGACAGTAATCTGAATTATTCTGAATAGCAATATTAATATTGATTGTTGAAAAATGAAACTATTGAAAGTAAAAGCAAACAAAAAAATTAAGTAGGGGAAAAAGAGAAAACTAAAAGTAAACCACAGACGTAAGAATATTAAAAAATAAAATGAAGGAAGGAACACGGAGATAATTTATGGAAAATAAGGGACTCAACAGGAAAAAGTAAGAGGAAGGAATTTGGGAGAGAGATTTTTACTTTCTTTTTTATTTAATTCCAAGGGATTGCAATTTGCTCTCTTTTCAGATGAGTTCACTTTTCTTTTGGTTGAACTGAGTTGAGTGTCCACTGTCCAAAGTCTTTAAATGTTGGATCTCCTCTAGAAATTGTCTGAACAATCTTGACATGGTTTAATGGTTATTTTCTGAAGGCAGATCCGTCGTCCTTCATTGTAGATCTACCATCAGCAAAGAATACTGAGCAATCTCAAATATCTATGACTGTCAAAGGCTCTTTTTTTTTTAGGTATCAAAAGTGATCACAGTGCTTCGAAATATCGTAATTTTAGCAGGAAGCAAAGTGAAGTGAGTTTTGAAAAGGCAATATTCCTTCTCTATCCCTTCCATTCCTCCCTATTCCTCTACGTTTTAAAAATTTTTTCCTCCTAATCTCTCTCGCTGTCTTTTTTTTTATATTTCATTTTATTCTTCTTCTCCTCTTATTCTCTTTACTGTTTCTCACTTTTTTTTGAAACTAGCTGCGCCCGTAATGATATCCAAAGTCATCGAAATCAAACAACTGGATGAGATTAGTGATGAAGAAAGTTTACAACATGTCCAAGCTTCTGACGTTACCAGTATCGAGGAAGAAGATCTTCTGAGAAGTGTGAACATAGGTGGTGTACCACTTCCGAAACAAGAACTACCTTTCGCCCCAATAATAATCACTACGGTTGTGAAGGCTAAAGTCCGTGACAATTCAGATGAACACATCCCAGAACCTTCACAAGCTGAAGAAGAGTTGGACAGATTATCCAATGTTTCAGCGAAGGCTAAAGTCCGTGACAATTCAGATGAACACATCCCAGAACCTTCACAAGCTGAAGAAGAGTTGGACAGATTATCCAATGTTTCAACTGATACTACTGGCGAAGTGGTGGATAAAACTCAAATGCTCAGTCCCAAATTGGAAGAATCTGACAACCAAGATGTGCTTTCGAATGAAGAATCTCTTTCCGAGGCGAAATCCACGGTGGACCAATCTTTATTGGAGGAACATGAAATCTTTGAAATCCTGACATCTGTTGATTTGACCGAAGAAAAGGCTGAATCGATTTCAGGTATGTAGGTCATTGCAATTTACTATCTATTCTGTCTTG
>NW_007379223.1:35450-51632 GCF_000475195.1 Diaphorina citri | reverse complement strand
CCGATCTTAGTGAATTTCTTATAGAAATATCCATTTCCAATAGTTAGTTAGGTACATATACAATAAAATAGGCAATCCTCAGTAGAAGGTAATGTAGGTAGGTATTCCTATTTCATTTGATTTCTTTTCGTTCCTGGGTGTCCTTTAAAAATGGTCCAATATGACCTAATTCGTGGGATTTATATGGGTCACGCATTTCTCATGGTTTGGAGACCCCTGTCTGACTTGAAATAAGAACGCAGAGAGTTTTTCTTCTTTTGGAAAGTTTAAATAATATCAGAGCATAATATTTTTATTTTTTGTGTAAAAATAAGTAATTAAAGCCGAGAGAGAAAAGAAGTTTATCCTGAATAAAGTTGGAAACTTTTTTGTTTTTTCTTCGTATCTCCACCATTGCACATGCGTTCATCTCACACAAGGCGGGAGAGAGAATTGTGTTTCTCAACAGAGGAAGGTTTTCCTTGCTTTCCCAGTCAACGCTCAGCCAGTCACATTCAAACCGCTGTCGATGGCGACCGTGTAAGCTTTCGGAAATTTCAAACACAATAAAAGTAATGAAACTCAATTCTTTTTCTAAATCCCTTTGAGAAAGCAACCTGCCGTTTTTTCTGTCTGAATTTAACGCATAAATTTACCTGAGTTATGTAGCATTTAGTTGGGGAACATGCAATCTTTGAAATCCTGACATCTGTTGATTTGACCGAAGAAAAGGCTGAATCGATTTCAGGTATGTAGGTCATTGCAATTATTTACTATCTATTCTGTCTTGGGCATATTTTTTTCTATGTAGCAAATAATAATAATAATAATAATAATTTACCTAAATATGTATAGGAAAAATGTTCACGTTGCCTTAATTCTTTTCCTTTAATAATATTGTACTTTACTTCCCCATCCCTATACTAATCCTGGAGATATGGATCCAGAAGTGAGGAATTATTAAAAGCAAGTCAGTGGTGTGCAACCATTTTTTTTTTATTTTTGCTAAAAGTCCGGTGAAAAGGAAACGGTCAGGCAAGCCGAGTGAATTTCTTATAGAAATATCCATTTCCAATAGTTAGTTAGGTACATATATGCACAATAAAATAGGCAATCCTCAGTAGAAGGTAATGTAGGTAGGTAGGTATTCCTATTTAATTTGATTGCTTTTCGTTCCTGGGTGTCCTTTAAAAATGGTCCAATTTGACCTAATTCGTGGGATTTATGGGCCACGCATTTCTCATGGTTTGGAGACCCCTGTCTGTCTTGAAATAAGAACGCAGAGAGTTTTTCTTCTTTTGGAAAGTTTAAATAATATCAGAGCATAATATTTTTACTTTTTTGTGTAAAAAATAAGTAATTAAAGCCGAGAGAGAAAAGAAGTTTATCCTGAATAAAGTTGGAAACTTTTTTTTTTTTACTTTTTTGTTTTTTCTTCGTATCTCCACCATTGCACATGCGTTCATCTCACACAAGGCGGGAGAGAGAATTGTGTTTCTCAACAGAGGAAGGTTTTCCTTGCTTTCCCAGTCAACGCTCAGCCAGTCACATTCAAACCGCTGTCGATGGCGACCGTGTAAGCTTTCGGAAATTTCAAACACAATAAAAGTAATGAAACTCAATTCTTTTTCTAAATCCCTTTGAGAAAGCAACCTGCCGTTTTTTCTGTCTGAATTTAACGCATAAATTTACCTGAGTTATGTAGCATTTAGTTGGAAAATTAGAAATTTTACGTAACTTTTCTTTTTTGTTAACTTTGTTATTTCGTGCAATTTTCTTGTTACAAGTGCTAACTTTTTTTTCGTGTTCATTTTTTTACACAACACCTTTAGCTTCTGTTTTATTTCCCTGTGTTTTCCTGTACGTGTGGATTTTGCTCTGACCGACCATGGGATGTGTTCAGTCGTATTTCAAAAGAGGTGAGATTTGCTTATCCTTTCATGTTTTTTTACTATTCAATTTCCATTGTACCTACTTTAGAAAGGAGAAGAAGAATCGAAAATGAACCATGCTGTATTGATGAATGTCTTTGTTGTGGCGTCTTTTAAGACAACCCCTTATTTCCCTGTGTTTTCCTGTACGTGTGGATTTTGCTCTGACCGACCATGGGATGTGTTCAGTCGTATTTCAAAAGAGGTGAGATTTGTTTATCCTTTTATGTTTTTTTACTATTCAATTTCCATTGTACTTTAGAAAGGAGAAGAAGCGAAAATGAACCATCATGCTGTATTGATGAATGTCTTTGTTGTGGCGTCTTTTAAGACAACCCCTGACTTTAATGATAACGATTTCAGTACCTATTTTTACTTACCGAAATATGGACAGTTCCTACTTTATAGATACCTACTTTATAGATTTTGTTTCCCTCTATATTATGCATTAAGGACAGGTGGTAACTAACTTGGTTTCTCAACAGGTAAGATAATAAATATCTACTTACAATCATACTGTCGAACTTAGGTTATCTACTTTGACATTTACTTATGTAATTGTATTTGCTGGTCAAACGTTTAATTTTTGAAGATGTTGATCATAAGTTAAATCTTGTGGGTATATTCTTTTGAAATTGCAATCATTCGGACATCGGCATCGTGTTGAGCTTTTTGACGTCTTTTGGGACTGTTTTAATTTAGTTCCTTCCGTCCAGTACTAAACAGTCTCCCTTCTCTCCCTCCACCTTTTCCCCCTCTCGCCTTAAATAAATAAATTTTACCTTTCGCTAGAGTTTTTCTCTCTCAGGTCTCTCTATTCTTTCACTGTGAAGTTGAAATGTGTTAGTGGCAGGTCGGACAGATCTGGAGGGAGGGAATAAAAAGAAAGAAAAGGAGTGGAGAAACAAAGGCCTGAAATTCCCTCTGTTGCTAGTTTGTATTTACCTTCTAGAAATTGTCGATATATCACCCTGACAGTTGAAAATGGTAGGTGGTTGAATGGTCGAGCTCATGTGGTTTTTAGGAGGAAGAATGGAACTCATGTGCTTTTTTTAGGTGAGGTTTTCTGGTTAAAGACCTTAAAAATGAGTATATCTCGCTATACTGTAGTAATATAGAAAGAAAAAATCTTGTCTTCTCCTTCTTCTCCTATACTCTTCCTCCTTTTCCTTATATCTTACCTGCCTCTTCTCACCCTCCTCCCCCTTCTTCTTCTTCTTCTTCACCTTCATATATCTCACTAACCTTCTCTTCATCTTCCTTTTTCTCCTTCTTCGTCGTCTTCTTCTCTTTTTTCTTTTCCATCTCCCTATACATATGTGACTAACCTTCTCTTCATCTTCCCTTTTCTCCTTCTCTCTCCTTCTTCTCCTATACTCTTCCTCCTTTTCCTTATATCTTACCTGCCTCTTCTCACCCTCCTCCCCCTTCTTCTTCTTCTTCTTCTTCTCTTTTTTTCTTCACCTTCCTATATCTCACTAACCTTCTCTTCATCTTCCTTTTTCTCCTTCTTCGTCGTCTTCTTCTCTTTTTTCTTTTCCATCTCCCTATAGGTACATATGTGACTAACCTTCTCTTCATCTTCCCTTTTCTCCTTCTCCTCCTCCTTCTCTTCCTCATATCTGACCCGCCTTCATTTATTTCATACCCACAACCACTTTTCATGCTCAACGTAATAAAATCCATCCTTCTAACTCTCTCCCTTTTCTCCTTTTCTTTCCCCTCTCACTCCCTCTCTCTTTTTTCTCTTCCTCTTCTCTCTTTTATTCTGTCCTGTCTCCCCTCCCTCTCTTTCTTTTTTTTTTTTCTACGATTTTTTTCCGTATTTTATCACCCCTTTTTCTTTATCCCATAACTTTTCCTAGGAAATATGCGCATCCTCCCTTTTCTCCTTTTCTTTCCCCTCTCACTCCCTCTCTCTTTTTTCTCTTCCTCTTCTCTCTTTTATTCTGTCCTGTCTCCCCTCCCTCTCTTCCCCTAATCTTTTTTTTTCTACGATTTTTTCCCGTATTTTATCACCCCTTTTTTTTATCCCATAACTTTTCCTAGGAAATATGCGCATCTTTTTGATTACCGCACATTGTTTAGATTAGCTAGATTTATGTATTTATATGTTTATGTATACCTACGTACATGATTCTGCTTTTGAAGAGAGAGGAGGAGAAAAGAGAAAGGGATAGCGGAGAAAGGAGAGGGGTGGGGGGAGAAAGTAGAGAGTGAAAAGAGGAAGGGAAATAGAGGAGGCAGTGAGAGGGGGAAAAAAGAAGAAGGGAAATGGATGTGAGGAAAGGGAAAAAGAGACAAATTGAAAGAGTGAGATCTGATGAAAAGGTAGAGGGAAAAGAAAAACCGAGAGAAAGAGAATGGACAAAAAACATCACATTTAAAAACAGTCCACCCCCATGCGCATCCTTTTGATTACCGCACATTGTTTAGATTAGCCAGATTTATGTATCTATATGTTTATGTATACCTACGTACATGATTGTGCTTTTGAAGAGAGAGGAGGAGAAAGGAGAGGGGTGGGGGAGAAAGTAGAGAGTTAAAAGAGGAAGGGAAATAGGGGAGGCAGTGAGAGGGGAAAAAAAGAAGAAGAAGAAGGGAAATGGATGTGAGGAAAGGGAAAAAGAGACAAATTGAAAGAGTGAGATCTGATGAAAAGGTAGAGGGGAAAAAGAGAAACCGAGAGAAAGAGAAGGGACAAAAAATATCACATTTAAATACAGGCCACCCCTTTTCCTCTCTTGGCTACAAAATACCTACTGCTAAATCCTCAATGTTGATATGGCACGTACCTACTGGACTTACTGTCCACAAAACACATCTAAATCCCAGTCGTAAAATGGACTCAGCTGCAGAATCTGCTGATACGGTTCAAAATGAAGCTAATCAAATGGAAAAGGTAGATGCAGAGGACGCTATCTCAGCCAATGTTGAAGAAATACCTACGAATTCAGAAGCATTGGGAGTTGTTGAAACTCCAGAAGGAAATGTTAAAATTTGCCCCGAAATCATTGTACAAGACAAAGCATTGGTTTTCGATGACGAGGCAGTTCTTGAAGAAAATTTAGGATCTGACACGAAAGATTCCATTGAAACTATTTCAGAGTCAGTAGAAGGAAAGGATGAATCTTCAGGAAAAGATAATGAACCAATTAGTTCTGAATATTTTTTAAAAGTACCAGAAGTGACGCTTGAAGATGGATTGGTAGCCAAAGAAAAAAAGGCTGAAGAAATCACTGAAGAGGTGGATGCGACTTTTGAATATAACGAAGACCATTCCAAAAAAGCAGAGAAAATGAATACTATTGAAGAAGTATTTCAAGAAGACCATGAAGGAAATACAGGTGGAAATGAAGTTGCTTCAGAAGAACTTGATGTTGACACTGAATCAGGTAATGAAAAAACACCAAAAGACGATAATGGAGAGCATGAAATCAGGATAATAAGAAGCACAGACGATCTAAATGCCCAGGTCGAAACACTTGAAGAAGAAATTTTAGAAACACCTCACATTTTAGAAATAGCTGAACCAATACAAGAAGTTTCAGAAGATGATCGCAAAGATGCTTCGAACGATAAAGGTGAGGAAACTTCAAAACCTATTTTAGACGAAGAAATGTCGACTGGTGAAATATCATCTGATCTCGATGATACGAAGGAAACGGTGAATGAAATGGGAACTTCAAAACCTATTTTAGACGAAGAAATCTCGACTGGTGAAATATCATCTGATCTCGATGATACGAAGGAAACGGTGAATGAAATGGGTCTAAAGGACGACACAGTGGATCATGATAACACAAAAGACCTAGTTATTGGTGAAAAACAAAAATCCATAGATTTTAACGAAGTACTTGGACAAGTAAACGAAGCCGATCTAAAAGTTGTACCTAGTCATTGGTGAAAAACAAAAATCCATAGATTTTAACGAAGTCCTTGGACAAGTAAACGAAGCCGATCTAAAAGTTGCCGAGATTGAAGAGCTGAAACACATTGACGACATTATATCGAGCGCTGTTAAAGTTGATAGTTTGAATTTGGACTCCAGTCAGTCTGATAGCAATGCAACGTTAACCTCAGACAAAACTGAAAAAAGCTCTGGAATCACTTTAACAACTGATATCAACGAAAAATTTGCTGATACTGAGATAAATGAAGATATAGAGGATTCACTTCCAGTGAAACTAGCTGCGCCCGTAATGATATCCAAAGTCATCGAAATCAAACAACTGGATGAGATTAGTGATGAAGAAAGTTTACAACATGTTCAAGCTTCTGACGTTACCAGTATCGAGGAAGAAGATCTTCTGGAGTCAGTCTGATAGCAATGCAACGTTAACCTCAGACAAAACTGAAAAAAGCTCTGGAATCACTTTAACAACTGATATCAACGAAAAATCTGCTATTGAGATAAATGAGGATATAGAGGATTCATTTCCAGTGAAACTAGCTGCGCCCGTAATGATATCCAAAGTCATCGAAATCAAACAACTGGATGAGATTAGTGATGAAGAAAGTTTACAACATGTCCAAGCTTCTGACGTTACCAGTATCGAGGAAGAAGATCTTCTGAGAAGTGTGAACATAGGTGGTGTACCACTTCCGAAACAAGAACTACCTTTCGCCCCAATAATAATCACTACGGTTGTGAAGGCTAAAGTCCGTGACAATTCAGATGAACACATCCCAGAACTTTCTCAAGCTGAAGAAGAGTTGGACAAATTATCCAATCTTTCAGAGCGACTGAAAGTGACAAAATAGAAACGAAAGCCGTTTTAGAAGAAGGAATAATTGATAAGACGGACGGTCTTGAAACGAATCAAAAAGGAAGTGTGGAAACCTTTCCAGAAACAGAAAATACACTAAATGAGATATCAAAGGAAACATTTGACTCTACTGATGATACCGCAGGCAATAATACAAGTGTATTTAAAAGTGACGAAGAGAAAAATTTAGAAATAAGTGAAGAACATGATAAAATAACTTCCGAGGAAACACTTGACAAGGAGAACATACGATCCATCACAGAAAATTCTGATGTAGTGAACGAAAACATTGAGAGACTAAATGAGATATCAAAGGAAACATTTGACACTACTGATGATACCGCAGGCAATAATACAAGTGTATTTAAAAGTGACGAAGAGAAAAATTTAGAAATAAGTGAAGAAGATGATAAAATAACTTACGAGGAAACACTTGACAAGGAGAACATACGACCCATCACAGAAAGTTCTGATGTAGTGAACGGAAACATTGAGACTTTTGAAGAAGATCCTCTTAGTATTATTCAAGAATCGAAAAATTTAAAACCAACCGAAGCTGATGGTCTTGAAGCAAACCAAAAAGAATGTGCAGAAACATCTTCCCACGACAAGGATAACTTGGAAGCTATGGTAAAGTTTTCTGATGCAATCAGTCCAGTATCTACACCACCCAAAGGAGAAAATTTGGAAACTTCTATTAAGAGTCCTGGTTTGGATAAAATGGACTCAGCTGCAGAATCTGCTGATACGGTTCAAAATGAAGCTAATCAAATGGAAAAGGTAGATGCAGAGGACGCTATCTCAGTCAATGTTGAAGAAATACCTACGAATTCAGAAGCATTGGGAGTTGTTGAAACTCCAGAAAGAAATGTTAAAATTTGCCCCGAAATCATTGTACAAGACGAAGCATTGGTTTTCGATGACGAGGCAGTTCTTGAAGAAAATTTAGGACCTGACACGAAAGATTCCAATGAAACTATTTCAGAGTTAGTAGAAGGATATGAAGCATTGGGAGTTGTTGAAACTCCAGAAAGAAATGTTAAAATTTGCCCCGAAATCATTGTACAAGACGAAGCATTGGTTTTCGATGGCGAGGCAGTTCTTGAAGAAAATTTAGGACCTGACACGAAAGATTCCAATGAAACTATTTCAGAGTTAGTAGAAGGAAATGATAAATCTTCAGGAAAAGATAATGGACCAATTAGTTCTGAATATTTTTTAAAAGTACCAGAAGTGACGCTTGAAGATGGATTGGTGGCCAAGGAAAAAAAGGCTGAAGAAATCACTGAAGAGGTGGATGCGACTTCTTTCTAAATCCCTTTGAGAAAGCAACCTGCCGTTTTTTCTGTCTGAATTTAACGCATAAATTTACCTGAGTTATGTAGCATTTAGTTGAAAAATTAGAAATTTTACGTAACTTTTCTTTTTTGTTAACTTTGTTATTTCGTGCAATTTTCTTGTTACAAGTGCTAACTTTTTTTTCGTGTTCATTTTTTTACACAACACCTTTAGCTTCTGTTTTATTTCCCTGTGTTTTCCTGTACGTGTGGATTTTGCTCTGACCGACCATGGGATGTGTTCAGTCGTATTTCAAAAGAGGTGAGATTTGCTTATCCTTTTATGTTTTTTTACTATTCAATTTCCATTGTACTTTAGAAAGGAGAAGAAGCGAAAATGAACCATGCTGTATTGATGAATGTCTTTGTTGTGGCGTCTTTTAAGACAACCCTCAACTTTAATGATAACGATTTCAATACCTATTGTTTACTTACCGAAATGTGGACAGTTCCATTGAGATATCTATTTTCAATTACCTCTTTACCTACTTTATAGATTTTGTTTCCCTCTATTATGCATTAAGGACAGGTGGTAACTAACTTAGGTTCTCAACAGGTAAGATAATAAATATCTGTCGAACTTAGGTTATCTATTGACATTTATGTAATTGTATTTGCTGGTCAAAGGTTTAATTTTTGGAGATGTTGATCATAAGTTAAATCTTGTTGGTATATTCTTTTGAAATTGCAATCATTCGGACATCGGCATCGTGTTAAGCTTTTTGACGTCTTTTGGGACTGTTTTAATTTAGTTCCTTCCGTCCAGTACTAAACAGCCTCCCTTCTCTCCCTCCACCTTTTCCCCCTGTGAGATATCTATTTTCAATTACCTCTTTACCTACTTTATAGATTTTGTTTCCCTCTATTATGCATTAAGGACAGGTGGTAACTAACTTGGGTTCTCAACAGGTAGGATAATAAATATCTGTCGAACTTAGGTTATCTATTGACATTTATGTAATTGTATTTACTGGTCAAACGTTTAATTTTTGGAGATGTTGATCATAAGTTAAATCTTGTTGGTATATTCTTTTGAAATTGCAATCCTTCGGATATCGGCATCGTGTTAAGCTTTTTGACGTCTTTTGGGACTGTTTTAATTTAGTTCCTTCCGTCCAGTACTAAACAGACTCCCTTCTCTCCCTCCACCTTTTTCCCCTCTCGCCTTAAATAAATAAATTTTACCTTTCGCTAGAGTTTTTCTCTCTCAGGTCTCTCTATTTTTTCCACTCTGAAGTTGAAATGTTAGTGGCAGGTCGGACAGATCTGTGGAGGGAGGGAATAAAAAGGAAGAAAAGGAGTGGAGAAACAAAGGCCTGAAATTCCCTCTGTTGCTAGTTTGTATTTACCTTCTAGAAATTGTCGATATATCACCCTGACAGTTGAAAATGGTAGGTGGTTGAATGGTCGAGCTCATGTGGTTTTTAGGAGGAAGAATGGAACTCATGTGCTTTTTTTAGGTGAGGTTTTCTGTTTAAAGACCTCAAAAATGAGTATATCTCGCTATACTGTAGTAATATAGAAAGAAAAAATCTTGTCTTCTCCTTCTTCTCCTATACTCTTCCTCCTTTTCCTTATATCTTACCTGCCTCTTCTCACCCTCCTCCCCCTTCTTCTTCTTCTTCTTCACCTTCATATATCTCACTAACCTTCTCTTCATCTTCCTTTTTCTCCTTCTTCGTCGTCTTCTTCTCTTTTTTCTTTTCCATCTCCCTATACATATGTGACTAACCTTCTCTTCATCTTCCCTTTTCTCCTTCTCCTCCTCCTCCTTCTCTTCCTCATATCTGACCCGCCTTCATTTATTTCATACCCACAACCACTTTTCATGCTCAACGTAATAAAATCCATCCTTCTAACTCTCTCCCTTTTCTCCTTTTCTTTCCCCTCTCACTCCCTCTCTCTTTTTTCTCTTCCTCTTCTCTCTTTTATTCTGTCCTGTCTCCCCTCCCTCTCTTTCTTTTTTTTTTTTCTACGATTTTTTTCCGTATTTTATCACCCCTTTTTCTTTATCCCATAACTTTTCCTAGGAAATATGCGCATCCTTTTGATTACCGCACATTGTTTAGATTAGCCAGATTTATGTATCTATATGTTTATGTATACCTACGTACATGATTGTGCTTTTGAAGAGAGAGGAGGAGAAAGGAGAGGGGTGGGGGAGAAAGTAGAGAGTTAAAAGAGGAAGGGAAATAGGGGAGGCAGTGAGAGGGGAAAAAAAGAAGAAGAAGAAGGGAAATGGATGTGAGGAAAGGGAAAAAGAGACAAATTGAAAGAGTGAGATCTGATGAAAAGGTAGAGGGGAAAAAGAGAAACCGAGAGAAAGAGAAGGGACAAAAAATATCACATTTAAATACAGGCCACCCCTTTTCCTCTCTTGGCTACAAAATACCTACTGCTAAATCCTCAATGTTGATATGGCACGTACCTACTGGACTTACTGTCCACAAAACACATCTAAATCCCAGTCGTACTTTGCTAATAACAGTGCTTAGGCAAACTGTACTGTTCACAATACCTATAGGTAGATGGGTACCTTCTGCTAAATTCCACAGTTACAACCTATACAACCAAGATTTATTCTAACTCAGTTAATATATCTATCTTCCTACCTACCTGTACTTTTTAAACTAAATGCAAATCATACCTACATGTACCTCCCTAATTGCTGCATTTATAGGTAGTATTTATGTCAGTGTGATGGTAGGGACTTGAATTTTCCTACTTAGCTACCGACTGTGTCTACTACTAAACTAAACCCTACAACGTAAAATCCAGTAATTAATACTTGCCTTGTAAAACAGAATTATGAATAGGTAATTATTACACCTATATCTTCCAACTTCCACTCATGTCGGGGGTGTAGTGGTCAAGACGCTAGTCTGGTAATCAGGAGGCCGTGGGTTCAATCCCCAGCCGAGCTATGGAATTTTGTGCTCAAGAGCTCGACATTGAAAATTTGACCACAATTAAATAATAGTAGTTCCTACCCTACTGAGAAGGAGAGAAGAGTGGTGGGGAGATGAAGGAGGGAAAGAAAGATTAGGAGGGGAGAGAGGAGGAGGAAGAAGAGACAGAAGAGAATAAAAGTTACTGTAAGGGAAAGCGTGATAGAAAGTGCGTTTAAAAAGGGAGAGATCTAAATGGAACTAATGGAAGTGAAATAGAGAGGGAGGAATAGCAGGAAAAGAAAAATGCCAGGAGGAGAGGAAGAAGGGAAAATTTTAGTGAGAAGGAGTGAGGGAGAGAAGCTTTAGGGAGTGGTAAAAGGATTGGGAGGGAGGAGAAGGTATTGGAAAGAGGCAGGCCCGAGATTTCAGGGAGGGAGGGGGAGAATCTGAAAAGTTGCTTATTGGGGGTTGGTTTGGATGTCCCAAATTATGGGACAATATTTTCAATGTACAGGCGAACCTGTCTAATAAGACCCTTCTAAATTGGAAACAGAAGGAGTGAGGGAGAGAAGCTTTAGGGAGTGGTAAAAGGATTGGGAGGGAGGAGAAGGTATTGGAAAGAGGCAGGCCCGAGATTTCCGGGAGGGAGGGGGAGAATCTGAAAAGTTACCTATGGGGGTTGGTTTGGATGTCCCAAAATATGGGACAATATTTTCAATATACAGGCGAACCTGTCTAATAAGACCCTTCTAAATTGGAAACCTCAATTAAAGGGGGGAATTCGAGGCCCCTTCATTCGTCATATTGTAATTTGGAAACCTGGATAAGCGGGAAAAAATTACCGGTCCCTTGGGTTCCCACTCAGACAGGTTCAACTGTACTCGTATTACTACATTCGACTGAATTACCTAACTACATTCGACTGAATTACCTAAGTACATTCGACTGAATTACCTAAGTACATTCGACTGAATTACCTAACTACATTCGACTGAATTACCTAACTACATTCGACTGAATTACCTAACTACATTTAAGAAAGGCTCCCTGTCCCCTCCATAAATACGGGTGCCCCTTGCCCCCTTAAATACAGCCCCTGAAAGAGGTGAGTGAGAGAAAAAAAGGGCGAGGGTGGTAGATCCGAATTTCCGATAATGGAATGCTAATTTATTCGTCTATCCCTAATAGGTATTTCGATAGCATTTCGCCCTTTGACTCCATCACGTCGTTAGCTGAAAATCCAATTCATGAATTTCATTTATGGTAAAATCTCCCGAAAATTTTCAAAAATCCAAGTACCTTTCCTAGTCAAATTTGTTTTAAAGCTGCATCAACGCCTCTGTACAAATTTTGTGGCTATCACCTCCTTATTGTCTCTTTTGCAATTCTCTAGGTGTAGGTAGGTATTTTCCTTTCGGAAATTTTTGTTTTTTTTTTTTTTTTTTTGTTATTTTTTTTTTAAAAGGTTTGACAGTTTGGAACTGGAAACTGAAGGATCGTCCCGAAATGAAGAGAGAAGGCGAAGACAGGATAGGAAGGAGAAAGCCAGCCGTTCCGAGAACGTAAACGGCCTCCAATCGATAAAATCGCGCTATCAGGCTGAATACGATAACAGCACTATGTTTTTTTCAGTTAGACGCCTATTCATACACTAGCTACTAGTAGGATGTATTGGATGGTTTTTTTTTAAATTTAATTTTAATGTATAGTTTTAGTTTTGATAGGGCGGTTAGGCAATATGCTATCTCGAGATAGTAAACGGCCCATGTCCCGTCGTATATCATACAGAATAAATGAAAAACACAAACATGCTATGTTTGTAAACGAAGAGAAGGGACATAGAGGGAGTGAATAGAAGAAATCACGGCATCGGATAGATGTCACTTGAAATTGTCTAGCAGATAGGAGGGTAGGAGTAATTTTGTTTCGAAAGGATGACATTGATGGAAATTAGCAGGGGAATAGATGAAAATGGAGGCGATTCGAGAAGTCCAAATAAAATAGTGATAATCGTTCGCTACACTAGCCTGATTAGTGAAAATACATTCACATAATCGTATAGCTATGAGGTAATTATTCAATACGTCGCTGAATAGAGAACACACGACATCCGTGTTTAACCATGCGAGCGACATAAGACACACTAACAGACCAAGGAAGGATAGAAGGGGGGAAAAAGGGAAGCAGAAAGAGGGGAGAGAGAATTGGTTGAAAGGATGGCATAGAAGGATTATAGAAGGGAATTAATGAAAGGGAGCGAAAGAAAAGTCAAATAATAGTGATAATGTTTCTACATTGCATTAGTTTAACATACGGGTAGATTTAGGGCATTAGGTAATGCCTACCTACATTAATTTTCATGGGTTCATATACTACCTACTCTACATATCATATAGAGGACTATAGAGTATAGTGAAATTCAAAGCTAATCAGGGCCAGCCTAGTTAGCTTAGTTGGTAGTGCGTCTGCCTTGTAAGCGCTAGGCCGCGGGTTCGATTCCCGCCCGGGGCGGATTTTATCCTGATGGGATGATGTTCGTTTCGATTTCGGGACGATAAGACCATAGCAGTTACAGTTCCCTCTGTCAAACCTCTTTTAAAAAAAAGCTAATAAGGTCATACCTTTATTCTGCCTAAATTACCTACCATCGTAGGTATACTTCTATCATCTCTAGGTAAGTAGGTACAATGATGTACAGTCGTTTAACAATCTCTCTCTTTCCTCACCCCAAATTAGAATCTTTGGTACTGTTGGCACATCCACTAAAAATAATCTCTCCTCTGTACACTTCAAGCTGGGTATCAAAAAAGCTTCATCATTGACCTATACGAATAAGAGGGGTTAATTCTATTGAACTAATATTCATTGAAAAAATAACCTCTCTCTACACTTCAAAATGGTAGGTATCAAAAAGCTTCATCATCGCCAATATAGGAATAATAGGGCTTAATTCTATTGAGCTAATTATTCATGCTTCATATTCGATAGTGAAAGAGAAGGGTAATAAAACTTTAATTAAAAAGGAGAACGGGTCATGATTGCTTTTGACAGATCTCATAAAAAATCTAATTCAAAGTTAAGAAAATATTCCGCTATTGAAAAGGGCAATGAGCTTCGAGGGTGGGTGGTGATATTTCAGCGCCAATCTGCGCCATAGAAGTTTTCCTTTTGCACGATGCTCTGATGCTCAAATGTCAAAATGCTAAAAATAAACACAAATCATGATTGACACCAAACGGCAAATACAGGGTGAACCTCGACTTTAGTGGAAAAGCTTCTTCGGGAGAGTCCTTGTAAGCGCTAGGCCGCGGGTTCGATTCCCGCCCGAGGCGGATTTTACCCTGAAAAAGGACGCATGTTTAAGAGAGTCATGGGTATTATCATCATTTCTACTAACTCCCCACTTTGGTGATCTTTATTTTTTTCTCGAGAACGAACATTATCCGTTCAGGATCAAATCTGCCCCGGGCGGAAATCGAACCCGCGGTCTAGCGCTTACAAGGCAGACGCGCTACCAACCAAGCTAACTAGGTTGACAATCTATTCCTTTTGAAAGTTTTGATAATATACGAGTAGTTTTTTTGGCAATCCTATACATATGTACCTAACTTATTTTGTATCCTGTCACCCTATGTAGGAAGCTATAAAGTTTGTGACTTTTTCCTGAGATAAAAGCATTTCTGAGTCGAAAAGTTTCTGATCGCTATTTTTCTCGAGGCGGATTTTACCCTGAAAAAGGACGCATGTTTAAGAGAGTCATGGGTATTATCATCATTTCTACTAACTCCCCACTTTGGTGGTCTTTTTTTCCGAGAACGGACATTATACGTTCAGGATCAAATCCGCCCCGGGCGGAAATCGAACCCGCGGTCTAGCGCTTACAAGGCAGACGCGCTACCAACCAAGCTAACTAGGTTGACAATCTATTCCTTTTGAAAGTTTTGATAATATAGTTTTTTTGGCAATCCTATATGTACCTAACTTATTTTGTATCCTGTCACCCTATGTAGGAAGCTATAGAGTTTGTGACTTTTTCCTGAGATAAAAGCATTTCTGAGTCGAAAAGTTTCTGATCGCTATTTTCATTTTGAGAAGAGTCAATATATCACCATGTAGGTATTCCTGGAATACAGGGCCCTATTGTTAGGACGGTATTCACAGTGTCCTTCGTTCCCCTATTTTTAGGTAAATTCCTTTCCCCCCTGAATTCGGTCAAAAACGCCCGGGATATTTTGACCCCCGCGATCAGCGTAGGATTACAAAGGCTCCCCACTTGTGCTATCAACCTATCCTGTTAGATTAACAGGATAAGAGATCTGAGAGGATGTCAGGAATTAAGCATGTCAGTGTTCAATTAATTTTCATCCACATAGGTAACCTTAAAATAATAATAATAAAATGGATGACAGCCTGAAGTCCACAGAATATGTCAAGTGAAAAGCCATTTTCATAATTACTTATCCTGTCGTTTTTCCAGTGTTGCCTCTACTGGAATCGAACCCGCGTTCTTCTATTTACTAGGCAAGCGCCTTCACTTCATCACTGAGGCATTTTTATTATTTCTATTTCATTATCAAATAAATCTTATATATTTGTCCCATTTATCGATGTCACAATATAATTTCTGACCCCGAACACTGTCTAAATCTCGATTTAATTAATCGAATAGCGCTCTCTCTGACACAGGTTGCTATCAGAGATTAGGGAGGATTATGAAACTCAGTGAATTAGGTGTCATAGAACCCAGGAAGGTAGTTAACCAGTGGCGGGCAGTGAAACTTTCCAAAGGGAAGCTTTTTTGGGAGGAATAGAGCAGGGGTGAATGGAGTAACTTTAATTGTTTAAACGGGTCATAAACCCATATAATTATGTAGTATGTACAATTTTAGATAATATATACTATAGTAAACCCATATCTACCTAGTATTCTGATCTGCTGGTGGTCTTGGGATCCACATTCGACCCCCTCGAAAGACGCACTTTTTGAATTTTCATGGGAATTTTTAATGATAACCCCTATTTTATATATTTAATTTTTGAAATCCACGTTAAATTTCATGAGGAATCGAGTACCTAGTCTCTTAGATTTAGAAAAAATTAATAGCTCATTCCTAAAGAGAATTCAGCTGAAAAACCATAATGTGCAAGGAAAGCGGTTTTTCCCCAGATTTCCATTTAGGTCAGACTACGCCACTGCTAGCTAAATATTGATAAAACGCACGAGCAGACGTAGGTATTATCCTTCTGCGTTGATTGAAAACAGTTTTCCCGGACT
>NW_007379223.1:25667-34608 GCF_000475195.1 Diaphorina citri | reverse complement strand
ACCTGGAAGAACATGTGTGAATACAATTCAATGCTGTCCTTGAACCAAGTTATCTGAGGTCGCGGGTACCCCTGAGCCAAACAAACAAATGTGATCTTCCTCCCCAGTAAGTAGTCCAACTCAAAGTGTGAGGACTTGATGATTCGGGCACCCTGGAACGGAGAATAAAATGAGTGTTTATTTATACTTTTCGGATAGGATATAGGATAGAAAGGGTCCTTTATAATAATAATAATAATAATAGTGCTTATTTATACTGCTCGCATAGGACTGAAAAGTCCCTTTACTCCAGCAGTAGGCTACTACTATTATTGTGGTCAAATTCTCAAATTATATTGAGGATAAAATTCAATACCTCGGCTGGGATTGAACCCACGCCCTCCTGTTTACCAGTCGAGCGCCTAGACCACTACACCACCAAGGCAGGATAGAAGGGCGGAAAAAGGGAAGCAGAAAGAGGGGAGAGAGAATTGGTTGAAAGGATGGCATAGAAGGATTATAGAAGGGAATTAATGAAAGGGAGGCGAAAGAAAAGTCAAATAATAGTGATAATGTTCTACATTGCATTAGTTTAACATACGGGTAGATTAGGGCATTAGGTAATGCCTACCTAACATTAATTTTCATAGGTTCATATACTACCTACTCTACATATAGCTATAGAGTATAGTGAAATTAAAGCTAAGGCTAAACTGAGGACTATCTGCATACGGTCGATAAATTGCTGTCAAGTAGAAGGTCCCGGGTTCGATAGAATAGAAAATAATACCTACCTAATAGTGCTTAGAGAGTGCCTTTGACCCAGCAGTAGGCTTTTGTGGTCAAAATCTCAAACAATGTTGATACAATTCCATACCTCGACTGGGATTGAACTCACGCCCTCCTGATTACCAGTCGAGCAACTTGACCACTACACCACCAAGGCAGGCCTATACCCTGTTTATATTGCCAGAATAGAAATTGGAAACCTCAATAAAAGGGGGAATTCGAGGCCCCTTCATTCGTCATATTGTAATTTGGAAACCTGGATAAGCGGGAAAAAATTAACGGTCCCTTGGGTTCCCACTCAGACAGGTTTGACTGTACTCGTATTACTACATTTGACTGAATTACCTAACTACATTCGACTGAATTACCTAACTACATTCGACTGGATACAATTCCATACCTCGACTGGGATTGAACTCACGCCCTCCTGATTACCAGTCGAGCAACTTGACCACTACACCACCAAGGCAGGCACATACCCTGTTTATATTGCCAGAATAGGACATTAAGACTGAAAATATGCCATTATTGCTGTTTGAGCAGTCTAAATAAGCAATAGATATAGGAGTCACAGAGTACGCGAGTACATCAGTAAATAAAAGATCAGCAGAAACATCTGAATGCAGGCAAAAATTAGTATTCTGCATGTTCTGTCAGTTGCCATGGCAACACAATCATGAGGCACTAGTTACCTTTACCTACACTAGTAGATAAAAGACAATTGTGTTACACCTAGGTACAGAACACACATGACAGTTGGTTGCTATGACTACACAATCATGGTTTAACACTTTGTGTCCTTATGTCCCTCATATTGACAGCCAGATTTTTGAGGGACCGTGTTTCTCATATTGAGTGACATTGTTGTTTTTCAATATAGAACGACATGGCCCCCTTAAATACACTTTTTTGTGGGTCTTTTTATGAAAATGCCCCCTTAAGTCTTTTTGCATTGAGAACTGAGAGACAATCCTTTGAACTTTGGTCCCGGGTGAGGTTGTGATTAGCATCACGGTGGACTTCGGATCTGGAGGTTGGTGGTTCGAGTCCAAGTCCAAGATAACATTAAATTTATCGAGGTGTATAAACGTGGGTAACAACATTTGTGACGAGTAAAATACCTATGCTTAAAACGATTGAAATTCCTACTTTGATCCCTGGGGATAGTTGTCATTTTGTGGGCTCGACAGCTTGCCACACAAAGTGTTGAAGCAACATTTGTGACGAGTAAAATACCTATGCTTAAAACGATTGAAATTCCTACTTTGATCCCTGGGGATAGTTGTCATTTTGTGGGCTCGGCAGCTTGCCACACAAAGTGTTGAAGGTACGGAATATTGCTGATATCTCACCTCATAGATCACACTGTGGTGAGAAGTGACAGTTAGCTACCTATATTAGGCAATTACCTAGCTTGGATACCCTTGTGACTTATGGCTTGATGTCTGTGGTTACAGTTCGGATGAGTCATCCTCATTTACAGATCGATAAATTTTGGTCTATGGTGATACCCCACCAGTTAGAAAAATCATTTATCAAATTATCACACCGCTACTTGCTGTTTAGGTATTCTGTTATGGAAAATTCTACGAGTAGAATTACTCGTAGAAGTGAAAATTTGTTGATAAATCCCTGAAAAATAAAATAAACAGGCTTCCCTTCTGGTCCACCATTTTTCTTTCCCCTTCTAAAGTATTTTTCCTGATCGGATGAGTCATCCTCATTTACAGATCGATAAATTTTGGTCTATGGTGATACCCCACCAGCTAGAAAAATCATTTATCAAATTATTACACCGCTACTTGCTGTTTAGGTATTCTGTTATGGAAAATTCTACGAGTAGAAGTGAAAATTTGTTGATAAATCCCTGAAAAATAAAATAAACAGGCTTCCCTTCTGGTCCACCATTTTTCTTTCCCCTTCTAAAGTATTTTTCCTTCTCTAGAAATCTAGCTCAACTCTAAATCCCTATGTAAAATTAGATGGTAAAAGTAAAAAGTCAAAGGTAGATAGTTTTCCAGTCAATGCCTTTTCATTGACTTTTTGATCGGAAGTGAAAAGGAAATGTTGATTGGAAGGCGTTACCTTCAACAAAAACAAGTTACAAATAGAAACTGATACCTACCTATCCCCTACCTTCCTAATCATCTACTTACCTACTTATCTAAGACCTTATCTATTCACCGTTCTATTTTCTCTTTTGATCAAAGTTATTCATCAGAAATCTAGACATTATTTCACCATTTTCCAAAGTGTCAATTTTACTAAGTGATCCTTAGTAATGAAGTCCCGTTAGAGGTAATATTCATCCTTATTCCAACCTGGCATATCATGGCTTAACTTAAGTGATGGGCCGGGATCTGCTTTTGAAACCAGATCTGGTATTATTTAATATTGCTATGTGTATGTAGGTAGGTAAGCCAATAAGTACCTAGGTACCTATTTGCGATCTGAGAGAAAATCAACATTGAAACGTGATCAGTGTGGTCACTGTAGATAGGTAGGTAATATGGGGTAATCGGTTGAAAATAATAATAATTACCCCATATTTTTTTTATTTTCCATTACTATCTACTCTAAAACGCAATAAACTCACATTGAATAATTCAAAAATCCCGCAGTCGGGGCGTTGCTACCTTAGCAGTTACAGTTGCTTTAATGGAGACCTCATTTTGCTCGTTCAATGAAGAACTTGCACATCATGTCTGTAATAACATTGGGATTTGTTTGCTTGTGTGTGGCAGGTACCTTGTTAAAGACTATGTTAACACTATGTACAGACCAATACTGTCCAATGTGTGACAATGTAAGGTATTAGGTGTTCTGTTAGCAACTTACATAGATTCAAAGCGTGTATCTGTACCTTGTCTGTATTTGGAATACAAAAGACCTATCCTATGTGCTTGTATTTCTCGTATTAAACTCCTATATAGTACATAATAGTGATTCCCGCCCGGGGCGGATTTTATCCTGATGGGATAATGTTCGTTCTCGGAACGGCTGGCTTTTATCCTATCCTGTCTTCCTTCTCTCTTCGATTTCGGGACGATAAGACCATAGCAGTTACAGTTCCCTCTGTCAAACCTCTTAAAAAAAAGCTAATAAGGTCATACCTTTGTTCTGCCTAAATTACCAATCCTGTCTTCCTTCTCTCTTCGATTTCGGGACGATAAGACCATAGCAGTTACAGTTCCCTCTGTCAAACCTCTTTTAAAAAAAAGCTAATAAGGTCATACCTTTATTCTGCCTAAATTACCTACCATCGTAGGTATACTTCTATCATCTCTAGGTAAGTAGGTACAATGATGTACAGTCGTTTAACAATCTCTCTCTTTCCTCACCCCAAATTAGAATCTTTGGTACTGTTGGCACATCCACTAAAAATAATCTCTCCTCTGTACACTTCAAGCTGGTATCAAAAAAGCTTCATCATTGACCCATACGAATAAGAGGGGTTAATTCTATTGAACTAAATATTCGGAATCTTTGGTACTGTTGGCACATCCACTAAAAATAATCTCTCCTCTGTACACTTCAAGCTGGTATCAAAAAAGCTTCATCATTGACCTATACGAATAAGAGGGGTTAATTCTATTGAACTAAATATTCAATTAAAGGAGAAAGTATGTACACCTACACCAATGTAGTGTACATATGTATACAATCTAATGGTAAGTACCTAATAGTTTTCATTTATACTGCTCACATGGTGGCTACTTCTCACACTCACATGATACCTCATAGTTTTCATTTTGGTACTTGTGCAGAAGTTACGTGTGTGGAAGTTTGCTATCAAAGGAATTGGC
Organism: Diaphorina citri; assembly: GCF_000475195.1. Classification (NCBI taxonomy): domain Eukaryota; kingdom Metazoa; phylum Arthropoda; class Insecta; order Hemiptera; family Psyllidae; genus Diaphorina; species Diaphorina citri. The sequence goes on along the minus strand of NW_007379223.1, from coordinate 30,034 downwards.
ACAAACGAGCAGTGACCAGTGTTATTATAGGGTCAGGTTAAACGCAAAAAGGAGTTTTCACAATTAGAGCAGTGATTAGTGTTATTATAGGGTTAGGTTAAATACAAAAAGGAGTTTTTCTTTTCCACACATGTGACTTCTGCATAATTACCTTCACTTATACTACTCAAATTGGAGCATCCCTTTTCTCCACCACTAGGCTCCTCATTACTTCCGGTCAATTTCTAAATTATTTAACAAAATTCCAACATGGGCATTTAAAAAAAAAAAAAAAAAAAAAAAAAAAAAAAAAATTGTTGATGGAGATGGATGGTTGGATGGTGATTGGCGACGGCGGATGGCAGCTTTCTGCTTGAAAGGACGTCTTTTGGAAACCTTTTTACTTTTATGAAATAACGAGCTGTTTCTTTAAATCTTAATCGAATTTTTGAAAGTGCTTTTCAGTCAAAAAGAATACCCATTGGTTGGTAAGCACCTAAATTTTGGCATAAAATCTTCGAAGCATTCTACAAAATTAGTAGTAGCTTATTGACAAATACTGACCTTACTGACAATAATTCCTACAGGTTGTTGGTTTTAGGAACCGTGATTATTGTAAAGAGTGTAAAGCTGAAAGCTCAGTGTACCTTTATCAGACTTCAGAGACAAAGTCCTTTAAAAGGGATGTTGGGAAATTAAAGGAGAAAGTATGTACACCTACACCAATGTAGTGTACATATGTATACAATCTAATGGTAAGTACCTAATAGTTTTCATTTATACTGCTCACATGGTGGCTACTTCTCACACTCACATGATACCTCATAAGTTTTCATTTAGGTACTTGTGCAGAAGTCACGTGTGTGGAAGTTTGCTATCAAAGGAATTGGCACAAACAAGCAGTGACCAGTGTTATTATAGGGTTAGGTTAAAAGCAAAAAGGAGTTTTCACAATTAGAGTAGTGATTAGTGTTATTATAGGGTTAGGTTAAATACAAAAAGGAGTTTTTCTTTTCCACACATGTGACTTCTGCATAAGTAATTACCTTTATTTATACTACTCAAATAGGAGCATCCCTTTTCCCCACCACTAGGCTCCTCATTACTTCCGGTCAAATTTCAAATTATTTAACAAAATTCCAACATGGGCTGGGATTGAACCCATGCCCTCCTGTTTACCCTCCTCTTTCTCACACATCCACTCTTTTCTCCTTTCCTCCCCGTTACTCTTCCTCTCCCTCTCTCCTCTCTCTCTCTCCTCTCTCTCTCTCTCTCTTCTCCCTCCCTCTCTCTCTCTCTCTTTCTTTCTTTGAGTACTTTTGTTAAGGACTTAACCACTTTTATTTTTTCTTTTAATACAAAAATACTACAAGTGTACAAGTAGAAATGTGGAAGAAGGTAAATTTAATGTACTTATTTTGTGTTATTCAGAGTAAACAATATCTGTAAGCAAACAACAATAATATAGCACAGTTAGTGCAATTACAAAAATACAAATCACATGCCTCAACCTTGTATACAGCAATAACATTGATAAATAGAGAGAGAGAGAGGGAGGGAGAGAAAGAGAAAGAGAGGGGGAGGGAGAGAAGAGAGAGAGAGAGAAAAAGGGAAGAGATCATAAATGAATTGTAAACTCTAAACAATGTTTTTTTTTTTTCTATTATTATATTGAACAGACAGCATTCCAGATGCCAATAATATCGGCTTTGGCAATATTTTTATCGCAAATCAACGCTGGTAGATTTGATGACAATGGGACAATAGGTCAAACTAAGCATCGAACATATGATAAGACATTTATTAGCTTTGTTGTAGAAATGTGTACAGGAGATAGGAACAAGCAGACAGGTGTAAGTTGCGTTACCTGGAAAATCCCATCACGGAAACAACACATTTGTTCCTTTTCCAATAGAGGGAGATCCGCGGTTGAGGGAGGGAGGGAGGGAGAGAGAGAGAGAGGGAGAGAGAGAAAGAGAGGGGGAGAGAGAGGAGAGAGAAAAAAAAGGAAGAGATCATAAATGAATTGTAAATTGTAAACAATGTTTTTTTTTTACCATTATTATATTGAACAGACAGCATTCCAGATGCCAATAATATCTGCTTTGGCAATATTTTTATCACAAATCAGAGCAGCACAATACAGGGTGTCCAAAAATAAACGCTACATCTAATGAAGACGGAAAATTCAAAATGACATTGAAGGGGACACCCAGTAAAATTCCATAGGTCACCATTAAATGTCCCCCCAAAATGTTAGCACAATCAGCGAAACACGAATTTTCCATCTTCATTAGTTTTCAGGATATTTGAATGTATTGTTTATTTTTGAACACCTTGTGTGAATGCTGTAGGCATATTGTATACCTACACATATTTCAGCACGTACTAATGTGCAGCCATGTATTTGAATGAGGTATCCATTACCAAAAAAAAACAACAACAACTACAACAACAACAATGGTCAATTATGGGTTATGGCATATGAGTAAAACTGATGGCAAAATAGGACTTTCAGAGTCTTAACTAACTCTACTTACTCACAGTATACAATATACATAAATTTAAAATTTTTTTTTTTTTTTTTTTTTTTTTTTTTTACCATTATTATATTGAACAGACAGCATTCCAGATGCCAATAATATCCGCTTTGGCAATATTTTTTTATCGCAAATCAGAGCAGCACAATACAGGGTGTCCAAAAATAAATGCTACATCTAATGACGACGGAAAATTCAAAATGACATTGAAGGGGACACCCGGTAAAATTCCAGAGGTCACCATTAAATGTCCCCCCAAAATGTTAGCACAATCAGCGGAACACGAATTTTCCATCTTCATTAGTTTTCAGGATATTTGAATGTATTGTTTATTTTTGGACACCTTGTGTACCTTGTGTGAATGCTGCAGGCATATTGTATACCTACGCGTATTTCAGCACGTACTAATGTGCAGCCATGTATTTGAATGAGGTATCCATTACATATTTTGCCATACAGGGGGAAAAAAAAAAAAAAACAACAACAACAACAACAATGGTCAATTATGGGTATGAGTAAAACTGATGGCAAAATAGGACTTTTAGAGTCTTAACTAACTCTACTTACTCACAGTATACATACATAATTATGTAAGATATATTGAAATTAATATCAAGCTCTATCTGGGAAATGGAAACAATATAAAGCGTTGAATAAAATCTTGTTTATCCTGCCCGAATAGGACTGAAAAGTCCCTTTACCCCAGCAGTCTAAACAAGGTCTCATATATTTGATGGGTTAAAGAATAGGACATACAACTAACAATTCAGTAAAAAGACCTAAGTAAAGCGTTGAATAAAACGTGCATGTCTCCCTTGCAGTTTAATGGGAAAGAACATCGATGCTATCCTTTGGGAAGAGTTGAAAATGGCTTTATCAGAAATAAAATAAAAAAAAAGTTTAAAAAAACCATCAATCAATCAAGCTTCCCCGAAGGTTATGCCACCTATTTCCTCCTGGTATTGGTTTGTCCAGAATATTGAAATATCGATTTCCCGTCGTGCCCAGAATTTATGGGGAAATTATTTTTCAAGGGAAAAATTTATAAATTTTAATTGAAAACTTGTACGATGGTCTCGTCTTAAAGAAAATTTCTTTTTTTTTTTCTGAGTTTAAATAAAAATTTAGAAATACCTACATGCTTGTGCTTATAATTTAATCTTTTTTTATTTATTTATTTTTTATTAATTCCTATCTAGTGCCCAGGAAATGGGATCCACGAGTATGTAAGTAGGTCAAGTTCAAAAAAAAAAAAAAAAAAAAAAAAAAAAAAAAAATGGGCTGAAATTTTCAACTTTAGTGTTACCCGTCTTACTCTTACTTATGTATAAAATGGGTATACATAGGTGGCTACACTGTACAAAAGATGCTAATGTAGGTACCTTGTACAAAACATTTATGTACCTAAACTACCTAAAGGTACACTGTAAGTAAATAAACTTCGAATGAAAATTTGCATTTGCAGAGTGTGCTTTGACATTGCTTGTATTCATACTCTCGTTCTAAAAACTCATTTCCATGTATCGAATTTCAAATTGTTTCACTATTATTTTCCAGAGTAATCTCTGTTTGTAAAATTTGTAATAGGATATCTGTTACGTTCATCGCAGTGTAAGGTGAGGAAAATGATTACTGTGTCAACAGTTAGTACTTTACGTAGATTTTTAGCCCGTCCTTCCTTTATTATTAGGATAGTAATAAAAAAAAGGTATAAGGGACGGGCTATTGTATTCGCTTCGGTGTCTGTCTGTCCCTAGCCCGTCCTTCCTTTATTATTAGGATAGTAATAAAAAAAAGGTATAAGGGACGGGCTATTGTATTCGCTTCGGTGTCTGTCTGTCCCCATAA
>NW_007379223.1:21050-25657 GCF_000475195.1 Diaphorina citri | reverse complement strand
AAAAAAAGGTATAAGGGACGGGCTATTGTATTCGCTTCGGTGTCTGTCTGTCCCCCCATGTCTCCTGTTGGAACAGTTTTGATATTGAACTCGATTTTTCTCGCCGAACAAACCTTCGCTTCGATTGAACGGAAAATGTTTGATCCCCTGGTGTGTTGGTCTATTGAGGCTGAACGGTATTGACAGTTATATCGGGGTTGACACAATACGGGAAATTGATTCATTGACGTCAGCCTAGCTAGCTTGGAGGCTTAGCTCCGTATTGACGCCAGCCTAGCTAGCTTGGAGGCTTAGCTCCGTGCACAAAAAGCCCACTCCGGAGCTTAGCTGTAGAGGCAAACATCCTTGAAAGACGGCTTCTAGGATAAACCCATGCTAAATAATTGAGAAATCACACTGAATAATTATATATTATAGTAAACCCATATCTACCTAGTATTCTGATCTGCTGTGGTCTTGGAATCCACATTCGACCCCCTCGAAAGACGCACTTTTTGAATTTTCATGGGAATTTTTAATGATAACCCTTATTTTATCTAGGTATTTAATTTTTGAAATCCACGTTAAATTTCATGAGGAATCGAGTACCTACCTAGTCTTTTAGATTTAGAAAAAATTAATAGCTCATTCCTAAAGAGAATTCAGCTGAAAAACCATAATGTGCAAGGAAAGCGGTTTTTCCCCAGATTTCCATTTAGGTCAGACTACGCCACTGCTAGCTAAATATTGATAAAACGCACGAGCAGACGTAGGTATTATCCTTCTGCGTTGATTGAAAACAGTTTTCCCGGACTTCCGGGAAACCCTCCCCCATGTCTCCTGTTGGAACAGTTTTGATATTGAACTCGATTTTTCTCGCCGAACAAACCTTCGCTTCGATTGAACGGAAAATGTTTGACCCCCTGGTGTGTTGGTCTATTGAGGCCGAACGGTATTGACAGGTACCTATGGGGGTTGACACAATACGGGAAATTGATTCATTGACGTCAGCCTAGCTAGCTTGGAGGCTTAGCTCCGTAAGTCCGTGCACAAAAAGCCCACTCCGGAGCTTAGCTGTAGAGGCAAACATCCCTGAAAGACGGCTTCTAGGAATAATAATAATAGACTCTTGAGTGGAAGGCAGCCACTAGGCGAGGTTAACGCCTTAGGCGTTCTCTACCACCTAACCCCGAGAGCTCCATTATTATGTGGTCAAATTCTCAAATAATTGAGGATAAAATTCCATACCTCGGCTGGGATCGAACCCACGCCCCCCTGTTTACCAGGCGAGCGTCTTGACCACTACGCCACCGAGGTAGGAATCTAGCGTGGAGGGTAGCGCGTCTGCTTTGTAAGCGGTAGGTCACGACTTCGATTCCCGCCCGGGGCGTTGCTACCTTAGCAGTTACAGTTGCTTTAATGGAGACCTCATTTTGCTCGTTCAATGAAGAACTTGCACATCATGTCTGTATTAACATTGGGATTTGTTTGCTTGTTTGTGGCAGGTACCTTGTTAAAGACTATGTTAACACTATGTACAGACCAATACTGTCCAATGTGTGACAATGTAAGGTATTAGGTGTTCTGTTAGCAACTTACATAGATTCAAAGCGTGTATCTGTACCTTGTCTGTATTTGGAATACAAAAGACCTATCCTACGTGCTTGTATTTCTCGTATTAAACTCCTATGTAGTACATAATATATATCTGTACCTTGTCTGTATTTGGAATACAAAAGACCTATCCTATGTGCTTGTATTTCTCGTATTAAACTCCTATATAGTACATAATATTATGTACATATGTACCTATCTATGTAGGTACTCGTATATTTAGCTAAATCAGGTGGTATGCAAAAACATGACTAATAGGTAACATGTGGGCTTGTAGACTCCCTCACCAAGGCTAAACTGAGGACTATCTGCATACGGTCGATAAATTGCTGTCAAGTAGAAGGTCCCGGGTTCGATAGAATAGAAAATAATACCTAATAGTGCTTAGAGAGTGCCTTTGACCCAGCGAGATAGTATGTACATACCTATCTATGTACTCGTATATTTAGCTAAATCAGGTGGTATGCAAAAACATGACTAATAGGTAACATGTGGGATTGTAGACTCCCTCACCAAGGCTAAACTGAGGACTATCTGCATACGGTCGATAATTTGCTGTCAAGTAGAAGGTCCCGGGTTCGATAGATTAGAAAAAAATACCTAATAGTGCTTAGAGAGTGCCTTTGACCCAGCAGTAGGCTATTGTGGTCAAAATCTCAAACAATGTTGATACAATTCCATACCACGACTGGGATTGAACTCACGCCCTCCTGATTACCAGCCGAGCAACTTGACCACTACACCACCAAGGCAGGCATATACCCTGTTTATATTGCTAGAATAGGACATTAAGAGTATTAAGACTGAAAATATGCCATTATTGCTGTTTGAGCAGTCTAAATAAGCAATAGATATAGGAGTCACAGAGTAGGTACATCAGTAAATAAAAGATCAGCAGAAACATCTGAATTCTGAATGCAGGCAAAAAATTAGTATTCTGCATGTTCTGTCAGTTACTATGGCAACACAATCATGAGGCACTATTAGCAGTTACCTTTACCTACACTAGTAGATAAAAGACGATTGTATTACACCTAGGTACAGAACACACATGACAGTTGGTTGCTATGACTACACAATCATGGTTTAACACTTTGCACTTTGTGTCCTTATGTCCCTCATAATGACAGCCAGATTTTTGAGGGACCGTGTTTCTCATATTGACATTGTTGTTTTTCAATATTATGAACGACATGGCCCCCTTAAATACACTTTTTTTTTTTTTTTTTTTTTTTTTGAAAATGCCCCCTTAGGTCTTTTTGCATTGACAATTGAAAGACAATCCTTTGTACTTTTGATCCCGGGTGATGTGATTAGCATGACGGTGGACTTCGGATCTGGAGGTTGGTGGTTCGAGTCCAAGTCAAGTGATGACATTTTTCGAGGTGTATAAAAGTGGGGAACAACATTTGTGACGAGTAAAATACCTATGCTTAAAACGATTGAAATTCCTACTTTGATCCCTGGGGATAGTCGTCATTTTGTGGGCTCGGCAGATTGCCACACAAAGTGTTGAAGGTACGGAATATTACTGATATCTCACCTCATAGATCACACTGTGGTGAGAAGTGAGTTAGCTACCTATATTAGGCAATTACCTAGCTTGGATACCCTTGTGACTTATGGCTTGATGTCTGTGGTTACCTGGTTACAGATCGGATGAGTCATCCTCATTTACAGATCGATAAATTTTGGTCTATGGTGATACCCCACCAGCTAGAAAAATCATTTATCAAATTATTACACCGCTACTTGCTGTTTAGGTATTCTGTTATGGAAAATTCTACGAGTAGAAGTGAAAATTTGTTGATAAATCCCTGAAAAATAAAATAAACAGGCTTCCCTTCTGGTCCACCATTTTTCTCTCCCCCTTTAAAGTATTTTTCCCTCTCTAGAAATCTAGCTCAACTCTAAATCCCTATGTAAAATTAGATGGTAAAAGTAAAAAGTCAAAGGTAGATAGTTTTCCAGTCAATGCCTTTTCATTGACTTTTTGATCGGAAGTGATCTGAGAGAAAATCAACATTGAAACGTGATCAGTGTGGTCACTGTAGATAGGTAGGTAATATGGGGTAATCGGTTGAAAATAATAATTCCATTACTATCTACTCCAAAACGCAATTAAACTCACATTGAATAATTGAAAAATCCCACAGCGTTTGAACTTGGAAGATGGAGCAGGGGTTCCCTAGTGTGATGTTTTCTGGAGATGTTTCTTTTTTTATGCACAAATGTTTTATCAATATTAAGTCTACTTATATACTCTAAAACGCAATTAAACTCACATTGAATAATTGAAAAATCCCGCATATCCCTCGACGTGGTAAATTTCAATATTTCATTTCCGTTTTATGAGGGAAAAATCCCACGCTGTAGCACAGATCTCGTGGGGTCAATGAACGACCTTGGCATTCACTTGTTTGCTGATCACAACACACGCCACCTCCCATAGTAAAATTTATAGTACGCTTGACCTTGAACTGATTATTTTGAATGGAGGGAAACAAACATGGCCGCTGTGATAGCGGCGCGTGATGATGAAAATCAAAAGAGCGCATGCGCATAGAACGAATGAGGTCTGTGAGTGTAAACGCGGCCTACAGATTTTCAAAATGGTCATGGGCGCGAAAATTCAAATATTTTGTAATTGTAATATTACAAATTTGTTGATGGCAGATGGCAGCTTTCTGCTTGAAAGGACGTTTTTTGAAAACCTTTTTACTCTTACCTACTAGTTTTACTATTAAATAACTACCTAGCTGTTTCTTTAATCTTTAATTAACACGCGGTATCCGCGGTTAGTTCGCGGTATCCGCGGTTGGTTCGCGGTATCCGCGGTTGGTTCGCGGTATCCGCGGTTAGCTCGCGGTATCCGCGGTTGGTTCACGGCATCCGCGGTTAGTTCGCGGTATTCGCGGTATCCGCGTTTAGTTCGCGGTATCCGCGGTTAGTTCGCGGTATCCACGGTTAGTTCGCGGTATCCGCGGTTGGTTCGCGGTATCGTCGGGTAGTTG
>NW_007379223.1:0-20776 GCF_000475195.1 Diaphorina citri | reverse complement strand
TCTGTACAAAATTTGCATTACCACTTTCGTGTTCCTGGTAAAAAGACCTTTAATTTGATATATAGGTCGACCAGATTTGGATAAGTCCTTTTATGGGAACAGACACACAGATAGACACCGAAGCGAATACAATAGTCCGTCCCTATACCTTTTATTATTACTATTGTAATTAAACAAAGGAAGGACGAGAAAAAAGAAAGCACTCGTGAGTGATTAGACAGTCAAATTAAAAGTACCTCTACTACTCGTAGATACAATAATTCCATTCCCAATACAAACGTTTCCCGCTCAGTACCATGCTTCATAATTTCCACGACTTGAAATGCAAGAGGGAAAACTCTCCGGGAAATCAATACACGAGGGTTAGAACACAGAGAGGGGTTCCACAAGCTGAACATCCCCCGACCCCAACCCTCACCCCCAACACATCCCCAACCCTCAGCCCCAGCACATACACCCTGTTGCTTTTCTCAGAGAACTTGTCTGCAAACTCGTACAACTCCGGCTAGGATGATACTTTTTTTACTCTCTTTGTTACCTTTTTTCTCTCCCATCAGTTTTTCCCTCGTCTTTTTCATCTCATTAATTTCATTCCCACCTTCCCTTTATCTCTCGCTCTATCCCGTCCCTCTATCCCAACGTCCCGCGTCCCTTTATCCCTCGAGAAATCCACCAATCCACCAGTGTTACATCAACCGGTGGACTCTAGCCGGTGCAGCGGTTGTGGATCTTATTTTGAAAAAAAACTTTTGGTTTCCAATACCTATTGGTATCTAGTATTGGTTGGTAAGTACCTAATTTTGGCATAAAATCTTCAAAGCATTCTACAAAATTAGTAGTAGCTTATTGTCTTATTGACAAATACTGACCTTACTGACAATAATTCCTACAGGTTGTTGGTTTTTTAATTTTTACTGCTCACATGATAGGTACCTAATAGTTTTCATTTATACTACTCAAATTGGAGCATCCCTTTTCTCCACCACTAGGCTCCTCATTACAAGGTCAATTAAGAACATTAATATTTCTGAAGTTTGAAGTTGCGTGAATATTTATCCAGTATGAACTTCTTCAAGTTGCGTTTGAATATCAAACTCCATACCCGGTGAATTAATCATGGGCATGATACACCCTAGGAATGTATCACACATAGCTGACTCAAAACCCATAGCTGTCAATTTCTAAATTATTTAACAAAATTCCAACTCTTTCTCAGAGTGGATTCTTTTCTCCTTTCCTCCCTGTTACTCTTCCTCTCACTCTCTCCTCTCTCTCTCTCTCTTCTCCCTCTCTCTTTCTTTGAGTACTTTTGTTAAGGACTTAACCACTTTTATTTAAACTGCCCGTATGAGACTCGAAATTCCCCTTTCCCCACAGCAATCAGTGTAATAAGTGTACGTTTATCCTTTGTACCCTGTTGTGTTGTGTAACATAATTTTAATGAGGCGAAGGTATTCGCGTTTCCCCCTTGTTTTATTTCTGCAATTTTCCTTTGTTTCGCTGTTTCGTGTCCTTTGAACATCTAAACGGGCGGCGAAAACGTTTTCCCTTGTTGTAGAACGCTAGGCGAACGATTGTTTGATGTTTTTGAACGACAAGAGTATTATTATTACCATTATTCTTACTTTTTTTTTCATTTTCTAGCTCCTACATCTTTTTACTTTCATTTTTATTTTTCTACCTCCTCTGTCTTTTTACTTTTCTTACTTTCCCACCTTCTTCCAATCGACCTTTCTTTTCTTTCAAGAGATTCTCATTATCCGTCTCTCTTCTCACCCACTTTCTCTTTCACGTCTTGCTCAATAGTTTCTATCCCCTTTTGCCTCTGGTCGCGGGGTTCTTCGTGTTGTATTTGAAGAATGAACTTTGTTCTCATCTACCATGATCTTTATGCTCTTATGCTCTTTTACCAACGACGTTTTTGAACGAGTAAAATTTCTACTGGATTGGAGTTTTTGAAGTTGTGCAGTTGTGCCTATTTATTGATTTTTACCGACTTCTATTAATAGTACCGTCACAACTATGTACGTGCTTGCATTCATTTGGACTTATCTCAGGGCTCTGACGCTCCGTCTATCTTGATAAGCGCTGGTAGATTTGATGACAATAGGTCAAACTAAGCATCAAACACATGATAAGACATTTATTAGCTTTGGTTGAGATGTAATATTTCTTCCGACAGTTTAGGTAATGTTTGAAACTATTTGCATGGAAATGCATCATGTACGTGTGCAAGTTTCAGTACTTTTTGTAACGAGAAAACATTTGTGTTCTATGTTCACAGCACAGAGCAGTTTATCTCCGTCCTCCACTCATGACTCAGATCGCAAACCTCTGGATGATGGCAGTCCTATACATGAGATCACACGTCAGCCAATAGGAAGCATTCGTGAAGAATCAGAAGACCATGGTGATGGAGACCATGATAAAATCGAAATCCGTGAGAATAACAACAACATTCCTAATGAGAGCGGAGAAAGAAAATCCTCCCTCCATTGTGTCGGCGTGGAAGCAACAGCAGTCCGACAACTGGCGGCCTCTACCGGAACGGTGGCAATACTGGGAACAACAGCTAAACCCCCCATGAAGAAATCTGCCAGTGGAAACTTGATAGAAGACGAGAATGCAGAGAATGCTGATATTGTGGAAGTTGTTATCGAACACAATAATATCATACAATCAAACTCGGGAACCCTCCATCAGACGATAGAAGCAATTGCCCAAGAAGTCCGAACGGATCTCATACAGAATGGCGTTCAAAAGATCTCCAAAGATGAAACTACAAAAGTAGAGAACACTGCTGAGAATGAGAAAACAGTAAACAACAACACAATCTTTGTAGATGAAAACTTGAACAGTACAGATCAGAATGCAGTAGATCAACCTAACCTGAATAAAGAGAACTATAATGCACATATCACTTCCGAGCTTACTAACAAAGTGACAGAAGCTATAAGCATATCTGAACAAAACCATATAAGCAATGTAAATATAGCTCCAAGCAATATAGATAATCAAATTTCACAAACCCAAGAAGTAGTTACCAACAAATTAGAATCTAAATTACCAGAAAGCAATATAGCGAATTATGATAGTACCGTAAAAGCGCCTAGTTTAGAAGAAAAGCCTAGTTCAGAAGAAGTTATAGTTGACAATATGGACCAAAGTAATACTAATATTATTCCTGAAACACGGACCAATAACAATAATGTAATAGATAAACAATCAAAGGTTCCTCTTGCAAAGCATTTTAAACAAGAAGTAAATACCTCTGAGGTAGTCAAACAAAAATCTAAAAGTTCTAAAGAATCTAGTTTAGAAAAAGAAATTACTGTGAGAAGTTTTGATAAAGATCGATCTATTGATAGTAACAACACAGACATTACCAATCTTAGTAAAACTTCTAGCCTAGAGCAACATTCAGAAAGTATTGATGCCACCCAAAGCCAAATAAAAACCAACAATAAAAGAAATTACTGTGAGAAGTTTTGATAAAGATCGATCTATTGATAGTAACAACACAGACATTACCAATCTTAGTAAAACTTCTAGCTTAGAGCAACATTCAGAAAATATTGATGCCACCCAAAGCCAAATAAAAACCAACAACGAACTAACAAAACTGCCAAGTATTGAAAGCAAAGCAATGCTACCAACTGTTGCTGACGCTGTTGAAGACATAATAGCAAGTGCAACAAATATTGTCTTGGAGAAAACGAAAGCCAAGATCACAGAGAAGCCACACTCAGAAGTTGAGACGTTTGATACGGAGAGTAAAAAATCAGTTTCCAATGATCTCGACTCTGACTCAAATGGAACTTCCGATCAGACCGTCATTTCACAAGAAAGTCTAAACGAAGAAAACATGAGAGAGGGCTGATACGGAGAGTAAAAAATCAGTTTCCAATGATCTCGACTCTGACTCAAATGGAACTTCCGATCAGACCGTCATTTCACAAGAAAGTTTAAACGAAGAAAACATGAGAGAGGGTACTAACGTCTTGGTCAATGGTCAAGAGCATCTTGTGAATCATCTCACGCTGACCCACAAACTTTGAACTTCCACATTCAAAGATATATCATCAAAGCGGAGAGACCTCAAATGGTTCACTTGTTCTGGATTAGAAACCGCTCCGGGCGTGTGATATATACTATTACTGACCAAAGCATGTGATATACTGATCAACCTCTCCATTGAGACTGTGACTAAACTTCGTTTGGATTCTCTGCTGGATTTCAACAAAAGTGCCTTCTTGGCGCGAGATTCATTATTTTGGATCGTGATGAGTTCCCTATAGTTCAAGGTAGCACTTATTGGTGGATGATGCTTATTGCGTTAGCGTGATTGGTAATACTTTGGGTATTTTTTTATGGGTCATTTATTTCGATGATATTTGTTCTGTCCAGATATTGAATATTCATTTTATATTCGACCGTCGATTTCATCGGTCTGGTTTGAAAGTTTAACTCCTTTCACCAGAATATTTCTTGAACTTTGAAAATTTGTGAGATCAATCCGCTGACGTGAACCCTTGGATTACAAAATTTTGGGTAAAGGTTATGTGCGGCATCACACATCAGGGGATTGTATCTCGGACACGTTGTGTCTTTATTTATTTAATGATTTGACTATTCGACGAAATTTACCCACCGAGATGGAACATTAAGACATTGTGGCTTGCCGATTTGGCTATATTTATTTTAGTATAAACCTGCACATTTCTATCCCACATAAGCAAGAAATGGTGAAAGATAAGAAGAAGATATTCCTCTTTTTAAGACAAAATCGACTTTGTAAAGATGTAATTCAAAATCTGAAGTTATCCTAGCACCTCTCGACAAAATATATCAATAAGAAGAAGAACGCGTTTTTTTAAATCAATTGGTAATATTTAAACATCGAAATTCCTTCCAATAAATCAGTCTAATGATTACATTTTCATGTTTGATTACATATTCTTAGGCATCAAGTTTTGTTTTTAGAGGTAGAACAGCATCTTTGTAATGACGATAAAATGTATTGTGATGTTTGTGCCATAAAAATACAAGTCATAAGTTGGCATAATTTATGTTCTCCGGATCACAGCTACAAAAGAAGATTACGTATTTGCTGCATCTTCTTCGGAGCACTTGGTCCAGAAATAAACATTTTTAGCTCAATTCCTTTCAAGGCTGAGCTATTCATCTTGTACCAAAGTCAGCAGCTTGGGTAGGGGTTTTTTTATGATAGAAGTTTGGGTAGGGGTTTTATATTTATATGATAGATTGATAGCTTTTGGTTTCAAAGCGTTTAGTTAAAATTCATTATTCCATACAAAAGTTATTAATCGATTAATCCATATTAAAATTTAGCATACAAAAATTTACCCAGCAGTTTGATATTTAATTTTGTTAAAATCATAATTATTACTAGGCACTTTCTTTTTGTAGTGTCTCCAGGAATACCCACCATTTGGGTCTGAAGAAGGATGCTCTACTGAAAGAACTTATTTTCAAACAGACAAAAAATAATGCCCAACTTGAAACACTTAAACACTACAGTCTCACAGCATGATAAATTATTCGTTTGATATTTAATGTTTCGTGCTTTGTCTATTACAATATGTGCATTGTGTGATGTTTGTGTGTACAAAATGTCCTGGTGCGAACATCACACGACTTTGCATATACGAGGAGCAAACTCGTACTATGAATATTTTACCCTATTTTCTTACACAAATGAGCTCTGATCTTAAAATTTGTCGCGACGACCTATGAACTCAAAGCGAGAAAGTTTTAGATACCTAACACTTTAGTCGATAGTCGATCATTTAAGACCGGTTTTAGCGTCACCTATGTTAAGCTACGCCGAGCAAGGTCAAAAAATGGATGGGTGACATCAACACTATATTGGTAGTTATTAGGAAACATTAAAAGGAATAAAGGGAGAACGGGCTATAGGCTTGATTTTAAATCAATACATGAAAGTAAAGTCAAATCAATAATAATAACAATAATAGTAAACTGAATATTGAACAAATTAGGTAGGTACATGGGTATTCTTTAACCACGATCGAATAAACTACGGGCTAAAAAATTCCCGTAGAGACGGGCCCAGCTTGTTCAGTATCTATTATTTTCATAGGTCAGGCTCCTACTCTTCCAATGTACAACGGGCCTCAAATATCACATGGACCTAAGGACTAGCATGAACTGTATTTTACCCCGAGTACAACTTACACGGCTTACACTCAAGAGATAGTCGGAACGTTGGAAAATTCCGCACTCGTACTATGAACATTTTACCCTAAGTCAAAAATTCTCCTTTATTAAAGAGCTTGTACTTATTATACATATATTATCTAATTTGAGCAGAAGTCCTGCAATTAAACTGCTTGTTACTTAAAATAATACCCATGCATATTCAACATCTTGAATTTTATTCTCGATACAACAAACTTTGAGTGACATTGTCCCTTCTAGCAAAACATATGTAGGTCTGGTATACAGTGGTATGTAAGTTCAAGGAGAAATGTTAAAAAAAATTCCTCCTTTAAAGGGCCCCAAACATCTGAGCTCTTATGGAAACCTCGACACCGAAAAATTACTCCATTCCATTCTATTTTCCTTGTAAAGATAAGGAAAGTAAAACAGCACATACTATCAAGACTATGAGACTTTGACTGTATTTGATCTTTCCATGTACAATATGTACATATTCAACATATTATTATATATTGTGTTCCCATGAGGTTTTTTCCATCCTCTTTCGCTACACAGTCTGGAAGACACGAGGTGAAAAGTCCAACAGGAGGCCAATTACAACTTGCCATTTACTGACCTCTGTAATCAGCACTTGTGTAATGAGTAAATCGTGATAACGAAATTGCGCCATTAAAGTTTTACTACTAAGTTTACGCAATTCGCAAAGGCCTTTGAACCTCCGAAAGCGCAGGGCCCGACAAAGGCGGTCCGATAACCCTTGGCGGTTCGATAAGAGGGCGGTTTTGCAAACTGCCAATTTAGGCCACCTCATTCAACTAATGTGGGTCTCTGTGGCATTTCCCTTTTTTCCCAAGGTTCGAAAATAAACTCGAAGGGCGTCATTTTGGAATATACTTTAGTCTAGATTCTTGAAAATATCAAATCCGCCGTGACCGACAAACTGAAGGTCAACCGGGATACAGAGGTAAAACTGAAAGATATAAAAAAGCAGAGGCAATTAGTGAAGAAACCAGCTTGTTCCTTCCCATGAATGTATGTATATTGATCAAGATTCAAGATCCCAATATCAAGTGTGGATTTAATAATCACAAGTGATTTTGATTCTTTGCAAAGTGATTTGATTAAAAAATGAATATTAAACAAATTAGGTAGGTACATAGGTATTCTTTAACCACGATCGAATAAACTACGGGCTAAAAAATTCCCGTAGGGACGGGCCCAGCTTGTTCAGTATCTATAATTTTCATAGGTCAGGCTCCTACTCTTCCAATGTACAACGGGCCTCAAATATCACATGGACCTATAGGACTAGCATGAACTGTATTTTACCCCGAGTACAACTTACACGGCTTACACTCAAGAGATAGTCGGAACGTCGGAAAATTCCGTACTTCTTATCAACTCATTATTATTTTATGACTTTAGTGATAATGGAATTAAATAGTTCCCAAGCATTTCAACGTAATGAGGCCTCTAATGGACGACTATGAAACGGAGATCTATGTATTAACACATGCACACATGGGGTACAAACCAACGCGGACTTGCAATCCGGAGGTTCCTGGTTCAATTCCAAGATGGGGCAAAATTTCAAAGGTTATTAGTTAATAGTTAGGTGGTACATATAACCAAGAAGTTGACGAGCACCACTTGAATAAAATAGATGATAGATAGTTAATAGTTAGGTCCATGATAAAGTAAGTCTAATTAATAGTTAGGTGTAGAAAAGGAATTTTGACTGTGTTAAGCATATACTTAAATAACTGTAACAAATGTCATTCACCACACACGTTTTGATGCTCTGACCAGACCTAACGAATAACACACTTCGATAAATCACACACAATCACAATAAATAAAATTGAATTAAATTGAATTGAATTGAATAAAGTCCAAGACTTGATCTGGACACGAACTATCAACCTCCAGATCTAAAGCCTACTACGCTAACCACTGAAGTTGATGGGAACGGTTAAGTTAATGATCGGAGATGGAAGAAGAATCAAGCAGTAAACTTGAGCTAATGTAAAAACAATGCGTACGAAATAATTTATGTCGGAAGATGAGAGTTTAGATTAGAGCATACAGAGCGGAATTGAAGAACCATATACATATGATGTCCATAGGTTTAAAGTAAACTTGACTATAGGTTCATGCTGATATAGCTTGAGGTGGCCTTTTAGTTGAAATAAAATGAGTCTAAAGGTGTGTCCACACATAGTCGAACGGTCATCGATCGATGTCGACTGAACCGTCCATACTGCCTCGACAACATAGAATAATCTCGTTATCAACTACTATCCTTGCCCTGTTCATTAAATCCTGTGTCAGTTTTCATGTGTCTAGAGATGTATTCAATTTCAAATTGTAAACAATCTATCGAGAAGCTGCTCACAGTAAGTAGAGTTGGCTCTATTAAACTCAGATACTATAGATGCCTAGAGATGGAAGAAGAATCAAGCAGTAAACTTGAGCTAATGTAAAAACAATGCGTACGAAATAATTTATGTCGGAAGATGAGAGTTTAGAGCATACAGAGCGGAATTGAAGAAACATATTATACATATGATGTCCATAGGTTTAAAGTAAACCTGACTATAGGTTCATGTTGATATAGCTTCAGGTGGCCTTTTAGTTGAAATGAGTGAGTCTAAAGGTGTGTCCACACATAGTCGAACGGTCATCGATCGATGTCGACTGAACCGTCCACACTGCCTTGACAACATAGATTCATCTCGTTATCAAAAACTATCCTTGCCCTGTTCATTAAACCCTGTGTCAGTTTTCATGTGTCTAGAGATGTATTCAATTTCAAATTGTCGAGACACAAGCTGCTCACAGTAAGTAGAGTTGGCTCTATTAAACTCAGATACTAGATGCCTATACCTAGTACCTAGTAGTGTTACTAGAGTACCAGGCTAAGTCCATGTTACGAGTTCATATAATGGTTCACTTCCAGTTCGGTTATGACTTTCCTGTGGCAAAACTACTGTCGAGAATTTATTGTCGTTTAATGCCACGAGGCAATAAATACCTAAGTAATCAATAAATATCAATACAGTAGAACCTCGATTATTTGAACCTCCATTATTTCAACCCCAAAATTAGTTCAAAATAGGGTATTTACTAACCATTTTGTTCTTTTGTATCTAAATTTTACCCCCTTTTCCATTATTTTAAACGGAATTTCAATTATTTCAAATTTCGATTATTTCAACTACCCTCGGTCCCAAATAGTTGAAATAATCGAGGTTCTACTGTAATAAACTCTAATCAACGCTATGACTAGAGCAGTGCAGAACTCTGACCAGCGCTATAAGTATAGTTCAACTTCAACAAGTACTTGGTCTAATTAGCATACTAAGCTCTTAATAGTCTTCGGATAATGTGCTTAGATTGCTTGATGTGAATGTCAAACTTCAACGAAGTTCGGTACACACGCTACTACATTATGTCTCCCAACTTGATGTTTCGACACACCGTAAAGTGAGTACGCGATATTTGTGCAAATTTTCGGATCCACACGAGGGGAATTTGCGCAAAAGTCGCGTACACACGCAACGATCTGTATAAAAGACCAGAAATATGTATCCAGTGAAACCGCATTCTTCTTACCTAGAGTACCTTAAAGTTATCCCGCCTCTACCTTTGCTCGGCGTAGCTTAACATAGGTGACGCTAAAACCGGTCTTAAAATAACGACTGAAGTGTTATCTAAAACTTTCTCGCTTTGAGTTCATAGGTCGTCGCGACAAATTTCAAGATCAGAGCTCATTTGTGTGAGAAAATGTGAAAAAAAATCCCCCCAAAACCAGTTTTTTGGTTTTTTGGCTTTATGGTTTTCTGGAAAAAATTTGCACCACCATTTTCGTGATCCTGTTAAAAATACCTGTTATTTGATATATAGATCGACCAGGTTTGGATAAGTCCTTCTATGGGGACAGACAGACCGACCGACAGAGTGACAGACACCGAAGCGAATACAATAGTCCGTCAAAAACCTTTTTATTACTATTGTAATAATAAAGGAAGGACGGACTAAAAAACCATGTTGGAATCTTTGGAGACATGAGGAAAGTGGTGCAATGTTGGCAACAAGTGTGAAAATGGACCCCTCCTCTAAAGGTGTGTCCAAACATAGTCGATGGACGAGGTATCGACCTCTTTACTGCTGAAAGCTATCAGTGATGGTACTGAATGATGGGTATTGGTAGATAAGTTATTGTACAGGCCTGGACAAGAAGAATATCATAGCTTGCAAACCTGAGACAGTGGTTTCGTGCTTTTGGGTCTCATCAGCAGGGACAGCAGGGAGTAGTCCTCGTCCTAATACATTACCAGTTGTCTGATATAATAATATGTTCATTATACCAGATAATATTACAAAACTCTGGTACCTATATGTAATATCAACACTATTGGGGAAGTAAACATCAACTCTGTCTTCAGTGTATGGGTGCTACTACCTTAACACCTTTATCTCCTTGAATAAATAAAGGTTTACCGGGAGGTACAGTATACAATTATTGTTATAGCGTTGACTTTCCAGAAGCTATTTCCAAGTCGATTCTACTTGTGTTTCTCAGGCATCTGGCGTTCTCATGACATTGGACTCAGACATTCACTGCTCTGTTTATCACGCTTATCTCTACCGGCTTGGCACCACTTCCGTATGTCGGGTCCGGGTCTCCAGAATGTGCTTGCTGTTGGGATATCACTCGGGATTTGATTTATCACGCAGCAGATGAGGAATATAAACATCAAGAGATTTGATTTATCACTCAGGAGATGAGAAATATATAATCGATGAAACCTACGTAACAATTTAAACCTATGGGAAAATGACGCATGAGCTTTCTGATAAAAATATTGTACCCATTAGCATGGAAAGTATGGAAACATACTAGTACCTCATCAAATGATATGAAACTTACATCTTAGAAAATAAATGAGCGACCTGATAAAAGATGAAGATAATAAAAGATAATGAAAGCCTGGTTCAGAACTACGATTTTCTTTATGATCAGATTGCACGATGAATCGTACATAAAATAAATGAAACCTAGAGCCTGATATGGCCTTTCGCCAGAACTGTATGAAGCTTCACAAAGTTACCGAGTCTTCCATATTGTTTTTTTTCCCCCCAAGAGGTTTGATAGAAGGGACTGTAACTGCTATAGGGTCTTATCGTCCCGAAATCGACGAGAGAAGGAAGACAGGATAGGAGAAAGCCAGACGTTCCGAGAATGAACCATATCTCTTCAGGATAAAATCTACCCCGGGTGGAAAACGAACCCGCGACCTAGCGCTTATAAGGCAGACGCGCTACCAACCAAGCTAACCCATCGAGCTAGTTAGCTCGATGGGTTAGTAGAGCGTCTGCCTTGTAAGCGCTAGGTCGGGGGTTCGATTCCCGCCCGGAGCGGATTTTATCCTGAAGGGATAAGGTACGTTCTGGCTTCTCCTATCCTGTCTTCCTCCTCTTCGATTTCGGGGCGATAAGACCCTAGCAGTTACAGTTCCCTCTGTCAAACATCTTAAACTGTCATACCCACAAAATCGTGTAACATTCCTGAACTTGACCGCAAGAAATTCAAACATTTATGAAGAATGGTACTGATCCTACATGAAGAACACAGTAAGGAGTAAGGTGTTCCGAACCATCCGTCATCACGCGTTAAGAACTTTATAGAGCGGAAAATAATTACAAATTGTTCTGTTGTTTTTGTTGACCGCAAGAAATTCAAACATTTATGAAGAATGGTACTGATCCTACATGAAGAACACAGTAAGGAGTAAGGTGTTCAGATGAACATTCCGAACCATCCGTCATCACGCGAGAGTTAAGAACTTTATAGAGCGGAAAATAATTACAAATTGTTCTGCTGTTTTTGTTGTTGTTTTCTATCTCGGGTAATATTTACTTGGAAATGGTTCTTGTTCTCGCCATGGGTCAATGCCCCGTGGGAAACTTTTATGCACTCGAACAGACAAACAGCATACAGACACGAATATTTTCCATTACACTTTGGACGGGTCCGCACATTGGACTGATTGCGAGCGACGAACGTCTGTTGGTGTAAAGATGTGGGGCGACCACAAATTCTCACTTTCCATAAAAAAGCGTGTCGAGAGAGATGAGCGAACGTCAAGAGTTCGAAACGACACCCGGCCTATATTAACACGAAACGGAGCGGAGTTTTGGGAGGTTGTCGGCTTTTTTTTTCTTTGTTGAAGTTTTAAAGTTTCATGAGTACGAACAATACACGTCTTGACATTGCCAAAGGTGCTGGCTAGAGGGACCAAAAGTGGCAAAAAACATTACTTTCCTCAGTTACATAGCCAAACTCATGCGTTTCTTAAAAAGAAACAACTTCCCGAAAGAACTTTAGGCAACCTTATTTGTTTGCCGCATATGGTCTATGTTGCTAATTGTGCAAAAAGTAGAAAGTAAAAAAAAAAAACTTCACTCGCTTTTCATTTGCCAACCGGCACTGTGCGGCATTTCCAGATATTTAACCATTGGGAATTTGCTGATCCATAAAACCCTGGCAGGGATTTACCGACAGACATAATATGTAGCCGAAAGTCAAAACTCACAAAGTCTCACTTTCAAGTTTTAATGTGTATCAGAGTCAGTTTAAAATCATACCAAAAAATTTACTCCAAACTTCTTATACACCCAAGAACTTTCTATCCGACAAAGCAAACCGAATGTGAATGTGCTTTTTAACAAACATTATAAAGTAATAATTGAATCGTCTGAAATCTAGGACACACTGCTAAAAGGCCAACCGGCACTGTGCGGCATTTCCAGATATTTAACCATTGGGAATTTGCTGATCCATAAAACCCTGGCAGGGATTTACCGACAGACGTAATATGTAGCGGAATGTAGCCGAAAGTCAAAACTCACAAAGTCTCACTTTCAAGTTTTAATGTGTATCAGAGTCAGTTTAAAATCACCGCTCCATGTGCAGACAGGATATTAAGAGTTAAATCAAGATCAAGACCTTAACTGTTCAGAAGAGATGGAAGAAGAATCAAGCAGTAAACGAGCTAATGTAAAAACAATGCGTACGAAATAATTTATGTCGGAAGATGAGAGTTCAAGTTTAGAGCATACAGAGCGGAATTGAAGAAACATATACATATGATGTCCATAGGTTTAAAGTAAACTTGACTATAGGTTCATGTTGATATAGCTTGAGGTGGCCTTTTAGTTGAAATAAAATGAGTCTAAAGGTGTGTCCACACATAGTCGAACGGTCATCGATCGATGTCGACTGAACCGTCCACACTGCCTTGACAAAATAGAATAATCTCGTTATCAACTACTACCCTTGCCCTGTTCATTAAATCCTGTGTCAGTTTTCATGTGTCTGGAGATGTATTCAATTTCAATTTTCAAATTGTAAACAATCTATCGAGACACAAGCTGCTCACAGTAAGTAGAGTTGGCTCTATTAAACTCAGATACTAGATGCCTATACCTAGTAGTGTTACTAGAGTACCAGTAGGCTAAGTCCATGTTACGAGTTCATATAATGGTTCACTTCCAGTTCGGTTATGACTTTCCTGTGGCAAAACTATCAGCGAACTTCAGCGCGGATGTACCGAAGATTATCCATGAGACAGAAGAGGAACCTGGTCTTGTGTCACGTGAGATAGTTACTTGTCCACTTGCTCATGTGTGATTTTTTTTAAGAGGTTTGAAATAGCTTTGTAGCCAGCAGTGATGTGTTTGGTGATGCAATGCACTTCGGGTTCGATTCCTGAAATCTAGCTTACGAAAGCTTAGGACGTCAAGAGTTCAAGGCGCCAACCGGCCTATATTAACACGAAACAGAGTTTCATAAGAAAGGGATAACATTGAACAGGTAGCTACTTGATAGTATAGGAGGGGCCAACGATTTTAAAATGTTGCCATCTGACTATTTGAGTTTGAGATAATTCGTTCAGCACCCCATTCAATCTGCACCCTAAAGCTGTGTCCATACATAGTCGACTGAAACCGTACTTTGCCTTTACAACATAGATTCATCTCGTCGATTAAGCAATCGACGGCGTCGTCTATGTGTGGACACAGCTTACCAAAGATTTCGACCAAGCATGCTCCTGGTCTCAATATAGGACTGAGTTTAAGTCATGAAAATTCACCAGTCAACCCAGCCGTTTACCCATCCAAATGACGCGCCACCCTAGCATAGAGTAATGTGAACCACCTCCTTCACGGACAAAATTACCACCGCTTTGATTTGGACAAAGTAGACGTAATGAGATTGAGATATTGGGAAAATCCTACAATGCTGCAGTGAGTACCAAAGTTGTGACATAATAACACAAAGAAACTGCATTTACATTTTACATAATGGAATCAAATAGTTCCCAAGCATTTCAACGTAATGAGGCCTCTAATGGACGACTATGAAACGGAGATCTATGTATTAACATTCTAGCACACATGGGGTACAAACGAACGCGGACTTGCAATCCGGAGGTTCCTGGTTCAATTCCAAGAAGGGGCAAAATTTCAAAGGTTATTAGTTAATAGTTAGGTGTAGAAAAGGAATTGTCATTCACCACACACGTTTTGATGCTCTGACCAGACCTAACGAATAATACACTTCGATAAAATCCAAGACTTGATCTGGACACGAACTATCAACCTCCAGATCCAAAGCCTACTACGCTAACCACTGAAGTTGATGTGTAGGAAAGGCTTAAGTTAATGATCAATTTCTACCGAATCAATAATGTCGAGAATTTATTGTCGTTTAATGCCACGAGGCAATAAATACCTAAGTAATCAATAAATATCAATACAGTAGAACCTCGATTATTTCAACCTCCATTATTTCAACCCCAAAATTAGTTCAAAACAGGGTATTTACTAACCATTTTGTTCTTTTGTATCTAAATTTTGCCCCCTTTTCCATTATTTTAAGACACAAGCTGCTCACAGTAAGTAGAGTTGGCTCTATTAAACTCAGATACTAGATGCCTATACCTAGTAGTGTTACTAGAGTACCAGGCTAAGTCCATGTTACGAGTTCATATAATGGTTCGCTTCCAGTTCGGTTATGACTTTCCTGTGGCAAAACTATCAGCGAACTTCCGCGCGGATGTACCGAAGATTATCCATGAGACAGAAGGGGAACCTGGTCTTGTGTCACGTGAGATAGTTACTTGCCCACTTGCTCATGTGTGATTTACTCTGAACGAAGAAAAATAGCTTTGTAGCCAGCAGTGATGTGTTTGGTGATGCCATGCACTTCGGGTTCGATTCCCGAAATCTAGCTTACGAAAGTTTGGGGGACCTAGATTTTTGTCAGAGCTCATTCTCTCTTCTGATTTCAGATTGGAAGGTTCTCTGACTTCTCTGCTCCCTCTCTCCTCTCTCTGGTGTCTCCAAAGATTCCAACATGGTTTTTGAAACCCAAGAGTGATTTTTTGGATCAAGGGGAGGTTTCTTTAGACCTAGATTTTTGTCAGAGCTCATTCTCTCTTCTGATTTCAGATTGGAAGGTTCTCTCTTCCTGATCCTCTTCTACTCTCTCTGATGTCTCCAAAGATTCCAACATGGTTTTTGAAACCCAAGAGTGGTTTTTTGGCTTTTTGGTTCTCTGGACAAAATGTGCACCACCACTTTCGTGTTCCTGGTAAAAAGACCTTTAATTTGATATATAGGTCGACGAGGTTTGGATAAGTCCTTCTATGGGGACAGACAGACACCGAAGCGAATACAATAGCCCGTCCCTTATACCTTTTTTTTTATTACTATCGTAATAATAAAGGAAGGACGGGCTAAAAACGAGTAACGAGGTTTTGTAGGTAAGAGATCGGGAGTTCGATGTAACCACTGAGTTTGGAAGGTACGGGACCCCTAACCCTGTGTTGAAACGAATATTTTAGCTGTGGCACTGCTTCTGGACAGCAAAGGTACACACTCTTTTCAAACTGTTTTTATTATTATTATTATTATTATTATTCTTTCAGTTTCCGGTTGATTAAAAAATGGCAATAGTCATTTATAGCTTTACTCGAACCATCTGTGTCACTTTTCTTATCGACGTGAGATATTTACACTTGTTTATGGACAATTAAGTTCACGGTTTTTTATAGAGATTCACTTCTAACCTAATTCCTAATTCTGTAAAGGCAAAGTAGTTCTCCAAGCATGCTGTAATGGAAGGCAAGTTACTATGTACGGTTTTTACGTACTTGGTATCAGCTGATGGCTGTAGAACAAAGACGGGTCTTGATATTAAATGTGAAGTGCTTAGACCGATGTCAATCTTGGAAGAAAGGCAAGGCAAAAAGAAAAGTCTAAATACAAATGAAAATGAATTTTCAAATTTTTGAAAATTCCTAATTCTGTAAAGGCAAAGTAGTTCTCCAAGCATGCTGTAATGGAAGGCAAGTTACTATGTACGGTTTTTACGTACTTGGTACCAGCTGATGGCTGTAGAACAAAGACGGGTCTTGATATTAAATATGAAGTGCTTAGACCGATGTCAATCTTGGAAGAAAGGCAAGGCAAAAAGAAAAGTCTAAATACAAATGAAAATGAATTTTCAAATTTTTGAAATTCTGAAATAAATATGTAGAATAGAATAAAATTGCCTCTTTTCAAAACTTGGACTTCAAGAAGGAAACTGGAAATACAACGAGGTGAAAAAATATGTTGAATGTGTGTGGTCAGATTTAAGGAAACCAAGAAGAATAAAAATGACAACCTGAATTCAATTAAATATCTAGGTGAGGGAACTTGGAAATTTCAAAAAAATAGAGAATCAATGGAACATTTGGAATAATTTTGTAGAAAGTAGGAAAGGTGATGGGTTCAAGAACAACAATAATTGAAGACCTCTAGTAAAACTGCCCATCAACAAACTCACTTGAAATTTTTGAAATTCTGAAATAAATATGTAGAATAGAATAAAATTGCCTCTTTTCAAAACTTGGACTTCAAGAAGGAAACTGGAAATACGTACAACGAGGTGAAAAAATATGTTGAATGTGTGTGGTCAGATTTAAGGAAACCAAGAAGAATAAAAATGACAACCTAAATTCAATTAAATATCTAGGTGAGGGAACTTGGAAATTTCAAAAAATTAGAGAATCAATGGAACATTTGGAATAATTTTGTAGAAAGTAGGAAAGGTGATGGGTTCAAGAACAACAATAATTGTAGACCTCTAGTAAAACTGCCCATCAACAAACTCACTTGGAACTTGCAATCTACCAAAAAACTGTCGAGAGTCGAGAGAGATGAGCGAACGTCAAGAGTTCGAAACCACCGGCCTATATTAACACGAAACGGAGCGGAGTTTTGGGAGGTTGTCGGCTTTTTTTTTTTCTTTGCTGAAGTTTTAAAGCTTCATGAGTACGAACAAAACGCGTTTTGACATTGCCAAAGGTGCTGGCTAGAGGGACCAAAAGTGCCAAAAGACATTACTTTCCTCAGTTACATAGCCAAACTCATGCGTTTCTTAAAAAGAACAACTTCCCGAAAGAACCGTAGGCAACCTTTCGTCCGCTGTCCGCTATGTCTAAAAACCACACAGGTAAGAAGAATTCCTTATCTCAGGCCATTTGGAGGCTCATCTGTTAATGAAGATCTCATCTGTTAATGAAAAGATTTTGGGAAGCACGATTTCTCCGTAAATAATACAATAAAGGTATGTAAAAGGGGTTATCTCTTTGATCCTTTGAACCACTGATGTCAAAGTTGCATGGCATTTCTTTGTACTTAATTTTTCATGTCTCTCCTACGACTTGAAAAGTCGCGGTTACGAATCCAATCCCTCATCTATCTCCAGTAAATAAGATTGTAACTCCAACTTAAAGGGGTTATCTCTTTGATCCTTTGAACCACTGATGTCAAAGTTGCATGGCATTTCTTTGTACTCAATTTTTCATGTCTCTCCTAAGACTTGAAAAGTCTTGGTTACGAATCCAATCCCTCATCTATCTCCAGTAAATAATATTGTAACTTCAAAAATTTTTGAAATTCTGAAATAAATATGTAGAATAGAATAAAATTGCCTCTTTTCAAAACTTGGACTTCAAGAAGGAAACTGGAAATACGTACAACGAGGTGAAAAAATATGTTGAATGTGTGTGGTCAGATTTAAGGAAACCAAGAAGAATAAAAATGACAACCTAAATTCAATTAAATATCTAGGTGAGGGAACTTGGAAATTTCAAAAAAATAGAGAATCAATGGAACATTTGGAATAATTTTGTAGAAAGTAGGAAAGGTGATGGGTTCAAGAACAACAATAATTGTAGACCTCTAGTAAAACTGCCCATCAACAAACTCACTTGAAACTTGCAATCTACCAAAAAATTTACTCCAAACTTCTTATACACCCAAGAACTTTCTATCCGACAAAGCAAACCGAATGTGAATGTGCTTTTTAACAAACATTATAAAGTAATAATTGAATCGTCTGAAATCTAGGACACACTGCTAAAAGAGAACCCACTTGTCAATCAAATTCTCAAAGAAGGAAAAGTAAAACTGAAAGATATAAAAAAGCAGAGGCAATTAGTGAGAAACCAGCTTGTTCCTTCCCATGAATGTATGTATATTGATCAAGATTCAAGATCCCAATATCAATTGTGGATTTAATAATCACAAGTGATTTTGATTCTTTGCAAAGTGATTCGTAAAACTGAAAGATATAAAAAAGCAGAGGCAATTAGTGAAGAAACCAGCTTGTTCCTTCCCATGAATGTATGTATATTGATCAAGATCCCAATATCAATTGTGGATTTAATAATCACAAGTGATTTTGATTCTTTGCAAAGTGATTCGATTAAAAAAATACAAGCGTCTCAACCTTGATCTACATTGAAGCATGTTTCTAGGCAGGTAAGGTGGTACTGTGTAGTTTCTATTCATGCATCCAGAATGAGAGAATGAGACAAGTGTGTGAATGTGCTGTGACAGTATCAATGTTTATGTTTCAGATACATGATGTTTGTGTTTGGGTTGTTTTGATTGAACGTATCAACAAGCGTGAAGACACAGCTTGGATTATATCGCGGAGATATAAACAATTAGAGATGAACGAGATAATGAAAAACAAACATTTCTCTCACATTTCAAATCCATGTGGTTTCACACGATGTAGTTTGAGTGCAATAAATCCCAAGTGATTGCGGCGTTCTTGAAACCTCATTTTCTCCGAGTAAAATCTTGGACTTGAAACACATCTGTCCCTAAAGAATTTCAAATCAGTGTGGCATGTGGCCCAGTGCCGTAGAACTTTAGGACACATCAAGCTTGCCGAGAGGCGGGCGGACGTCAAGAGTTCAAGGCGCCAACCGGCCTATATTAACACGAAACAGAGTTTCATAAGAAAGGGATAACATTGAACAGGTAGCTACTTGCTAGTATAGGAGGGGCCAACGATTTTAAAATGTTGCTACCTGACCATTTGGGATTGAGATTTGAGATAATACGTTCAGCACCCCATTCAATCTGCACCCTTAAGCTGTGTCCATACATAGTTTACATAGTCGACTGAAACCGTACTTTGCCTTTACATCTTTACAACATAGATTCAACTCGTCGATTGAGCAATCGACGGCGTCGACTATGTGTGGACACAGCTTACCAAATATTTCGACCAAGCATGCTCCTGGTCTCAATATAGGACTGAGTTTAAGTCATGAAAATTCACCAGTCAACCCAGCCGTTTACCCATCCAAATGACGCGCCACCCTAGCATAGAGTAATGTGAACCACCTCGTTCACGGACAAAATTACCACCGCTTTGGTTTGGACAAATTAGACGTAATGATATAAACAGCGCATTGGAACTAGTCAGAGTAAACAAAGAAGCAACATTGATACAAGGCACAGTGTCACACACATAAAAGCATTCTTTATAATCCAAGTACTCTACTAATAAGAGCAATAAGTATAGCAATATCAATGGAATCAACAACTAGTAGGCAAAATGACCTTTCACATGATTGCTGATAAAGATAAAGGAGTGCGTTCTAAAGAGTAAATTCCATTCATTGATATATGTTTAGACTTCTAGACGGTGCACCATATTGCAATATTACCCGAGTGGCATTTTCCGAGTCTCCTTTTGAAGGCTTCAAGGCCCGGGATCAGTCCCCAAGGTATCCGTAGCTCCCGTGTAGATCAATCTGACCTTAGGTCCAATGTACTGTCATCTGTAATCATGGATTTTTCTATGGTACAATGTCCTGTGATCATTCATTTTTAGCAACAGAAGCATAATTTCTTTAAGGCCGATCCTGGAGAAGGTCCTGTCGGAGATGTTGGAGGTTATCAGTCGTCCTTCAATTATAAGGTTGATGTCCTGATCTTGATAACTTATTTCTTTAAGGCCGATCCTGGAGAAGGTCCTGTCGGAGATGTTGGAGGTTATCAGTCGTCCTTCAATTATGAGGTTGATGTCCTGATTTTGATAACTCGCTTGACAAGACAATGCCCCCAGTTAAGACTCTAACCTCTAACTGATCCAAAGTGATTAAAGATTTTAATTTTCAGGCGATAGAAGACAATTTATGTCAAAAATAGA
>NW_007379222.1:32064-62378 GCF_000475195.1 Diaphorina citri | reverse complement strand
GTCCAGTTCAGACTTATGTGGCGTATGGTACAGGTGGGCCAATAAATGGTACGTTTTTTAGGTGGGCGAATAAATGGCTTACCCTAACTAGATATAAGACTTTAGAATGATCTAAGAAAAGGTAAAGGACCGAACGGAATCGGTCAATTTGTTGCCCTACAACTGGCCAGAGGCAAGGCCATAATCAAGCATTCCTCATGTTCTATATTTAGTCAAAACAACAAAATTGGCCCCAAATTATGGCGTTCCGAACCGGCCAGACATTCAGTAACTTGGGCAATCATATCTGGTGATTATTGCCCGGTAGAAATTCGCCAGGTTGCTAATTGCATTGATTGCTAAATGATGGTGCTGAGTAGTTCAGGTCCTCCCACAAATTAGCGCCGAAGTATGGGTGGCTCCTGTGCGGAGAGCGGAGAGATAACCCCGTATGAAATACAGAAATTCGTGTACATTATACATATCTAAATATTTTGTTTTTAATATTAATACGATATTATTCAGTAGTCTGACTGAGGGACTATAAACAAAAAGTAGATCAGCGTCTAGTTAGTGGACTACGAGTATAAACAGTGAGTACCTACACTAGTCCATATTTCCTTATGCTGTATCAATAGCAAAGGTTGAGTCGGAAAATTTTGTTTCGCCAAAACCAGTTGTCCTCAAAGCGATCACTTTAAAGCTGATTGAGAATGCCGCCGACAGACGCCGACCCCATCTGAACATGGGAAAAGGCTAAGAAAAAGAAGAAGATCAAAGGTTTAAGTTTAATGTAATTTCCTTTTCTATGTTCACAGATGTTGCCAGCCAAGCGATTCCCAGCGGGAACATTGCAGATGAGTTTCCTTCTGTGTCTGATCATTCTTCAAGTCACCCTAATTCAGTCTGTCACCGTCAATCCCAACCATGACACCAGCGAATCTACCACCCCGAGTCAGCGAGACTGGAAGTCATCATTCCATAGAAACAACAAAGAGATCAAGTTCATTCCATCGCACAAAGAAGATAAGAAAGTCAACACCGACGTTCCAGTCGTGAAGAATGACAGCGGTCCTCTGAGCAGAGCTCATGTGTATGGACAACGCAAACAGAACTTGGAAAACTCAGAAACCGAAGGTCTGAAAATGAGAAGGGTAAATCTGTTGAATTCCTTGAAAACAAGGAACAACCCCAAAGTAAACGCGACCAAGGAATCAAACAAAATAGACATCATCTTACTACCCCAAGATGAAACCGAGGAGGTATCAACCAGACCAAGTTCTTATCGCAGACGTTACAGAAAGAACAAGAATAGACAGCATCACAGAAACGCTGAAAAATCTTCAGAGGAAACAACTAAACAGGAAAAACACGAAAGTGAGAAGCACCAGGAAAGTGAAGAAGTAAAAAATACAAATCAAAATGAAACAAACGAAGATAGTCAAACCAACAGGTTGTTTAACAAAAATAAGCGACGCTTATTTGGAAACAGGCACAGTAACAAAGTTAATAAAGAAACCCCAAAAAATAATGAAAAACAAAATGAAGAAGAGAAAGCTGACAAAGTTGAGAAAGAAAACAATTACAAAATAGATTTGAATGAAAACAAAAAGGAAGAAAATAACAAATACGTAAAGGAAGACAAAAGACATAATGAGAGTGAGAGTGAACAAAAACCACAGGAAACAAATCCAGAAGAAAGTAGTGAGGAGAGCTCAGTGAACAGAGAAAAAGAATATGAGAAAACTGAGAAACTTGTTCAAAAATACAGAGTCCCAACAGTAAGCACTTTGGCTACTCCAATCGAAATCCTGAGCACAAATCCAAGTAGCTATTACGAGACCAATAACTATAACAAAGCAAGCCCAAGCCTGAACGGATTATCAAATATGCAACTATTACACACTCTGGGAATGAGAAAAGTCCGACAACCAAATCATCACAACAAAAGACATCAACAAGACTCGAAATCCAAATCCAGAAGTCAATACAACATGAACAGTGATTCCCAAATGTACATTGTCAAACTACCACCTCAGCCTTACTATTATCACAATGAGAAACCTATGTATAATATCAAACCGAAAAACAATGTACCAATCACGATGGTAAATAATGGTAAAATAGATAAAATATATCACTACAATTTGCCTTTAGTTGAAAAATTAATGACCGGTAGAAAAACGTACAGTAACAAAGCTCATAAAATACACGATCCAGTTCAGCCATACTTTGGACCCTACAGTCACAACGAGTATGATGTAATGACCAAGAAACCTCTAGAAAACAAGAAGCCACTTGCAAGTAATAATAAGAAATTTGATAGCGACTCATTACCTGGGAATAGTTACCACAAGACTGACTCTACTCATGACTACAAGAAAGTGATCCCAGTGCATGAAGAGAACACGAGCTTTGAGCAAACAGACAAGCAGCTGGATTCAAGACACGACTTCACCAAGTTCACTCCATCGGCATCAGAGGAAATCAAAAAGTTCAATGTCAAAGATGACTACAAGAACTTTGACGCATCAGAAGCATTCAATAAGTTTGATGCTCAAGAACATTACAAGAAATTGTTTTCTTCGTCATTAGTCTCATTATTTGAACCCTTTCAATGATGATCTCTTCCTCTGATAAAGTCGGATTTCCTTGAAAGATAAGGAAAACCCCGATTTTTGGAGTTGAAATACTAGAGAGTTGATATACATAATGGAGGTTGAAACAATCGAGATTCTACTGTAGCAGTAGCACCTGTAATCGTCTAGCGTCTGTGATAATTGGGGGAAAATGATTTTTCATCTTTTTTCGATCAGTAGGTCGAGACAATTTCTAACGTATTGGAATTGGTCGGTTATGATTGGCCCGATCAATGTCTAGTTCACGTACATATCATAAATACTGACACGGATTTTTTTTTTTTTTTTAACATTCAGATCTATAAAATGGCTCGGTTGGTAGCGCGTCTGCTGAACGGATAATGTTCGTTCTCGGAACGGCTGGCCTTCTCCTATCCTGTCTTCCTTCTCTCTTCAATTCCGGGACGATAAGACCTTAGGAGTTGCAGTTCCCTCTGTCAAACCTCTTTTTCTTTAAGTTCTGTTGAAGGTTTGTCGGTCAACAAGGAACATCATCACTGTATTCACCGTGCTATATCCGCTTTCGAAGATAATTAGCCATGTTGATCAATTCAAATTCGACACACTCTTCAACTTGAACTTTACAACTGAAATATGCCCTCAGGACCTTTAATATTCACATGTGTAGAGGTTATTTTATCAATAAAATTAGGTATCAGTTTAGTCTCACACCAAACATGAGTATTCTTTCGAGTAACGGAGTTTAAAGATCTAAATTTTTAAGAGGCATGAAAAACATGCATTTTTCCTCTTTAGATCCTCCGTCCACACCTGGCCTTGTTGCTTAGAGTGGAAATAAATAGATCATCCGTCTCTTATGAGGAGTACTATCTTTTATGCCCCATCTTACCACAGAGTTTTCAGTTAATCCAGAGTTAAAGAACTGGCCTGTGTAAATCAAATGGGTGAAGTAAAAAAAAACCCTTGACACTGTCGTGTTAACTCTCTTTGGTGGGATGTTGCTAGATTTTTAGTCTTGAATTCCATGGGGTGCTGCTCCTGGCTGTTGATTTATCCGCCTAGACAACCCGACAAGGGTTGTCTACCTTTATATAGGGTTTGCCTGGCTTCCATATTAGCCCGTCTACATACCATAAGTATTATACGATTTTTGAGATCAGATTCATCGAGACCATCATAGTGCATCACATTCTCTTCTGGTTGTTGCTGAGTTGTCCTCAATCGTTATTGATTAAAATTTATTGCTAACCCAGTTGGTCACCCGCCCAGATGCCATGACGCTACTTAACCTCAATGATCCCCCGAGACCTATGTATTCAAAGTCGTAAAGCCATGGGCAATAAAACATTATCCAAGTACCTTTAGGTACTGTTCATTTCATGAATTATTTGTGGTAAAGCAGAGAGCTTTCTATAGAATTTCACAACTTTTGCGGGCATCACAGCATTACTAAGGGTCTCGTTTACTATTAGGTAATTCTCATTTATGATTACTTGGCGTGATTTCTGACAGCCTTTGATATGTATTTGCAAGCCTCCAAGTACTTAAGTTATTAAATCTTAGGCCAGTCATTCACTATCAGCGAGATCTGACAGGTACTTACGGCTGAAAAGGTCCGAATGTCAGGTCTACTTGATACCTGATGAGCACGCACACTATCAGGTACCTGATAGTCAGTGGCTGGACCTACAGTACTTACTTACGTACTTGTATGTAGGTAAGTACTCAGATGCAGTTCAGTTAGATCAGAATTCTCAGTAGTGAGAACACATAACAAGAATAGAGCTAATACCTACTTATTAACACACAGTTCTACTTATCAAGTCTTCATGATACATCAGTCAAAGTCTATGTCTGTGTTGCATAGAGGTTAATTAGAGTTGAAGGTCAAGATAGCTCACTGCACACTAGTGACTTAGCTACACTAGTTATGTGTTGCAACTCTTCGTTCAGATAATTCAGATACTCAGAAGTGGAATTGGATCTGGTCTATCAATGTCGATCACCCCTGAGCTGTTGGGAGTTGGTAAAATTTGATCTTGTTGGATTTGTCATGGCGGCCACAATCCCAGGTCAAAGTCGGATTAACCAATCTGAATGGGTTGATTTCGAAAAATTTAGCCACATTGTCTAGAGTTAAATTTCCAGCCAATGGGAAAGGGGGAAATTTTCTAACCACACTTTTCCGTTCTTGGACCTTGAAGTAATGCGGTTTTTTTTTCTTTTAGTAGGTACATATTTTAAGTAGAAGATAAAATAACAATTAAAAAAAGTAATCTGAAACAACCAAGTATCGTCTTATTACTCACTAAGAAACTCACTATACACCATGGGTAAGTATATATAAGTAAGAAGGTAGGTAATACCTCAGATTTGTACCTCTACATGTGTACAATAATAATAACACTGGGGCATTGGCAGAGAAAAGGCACGTACGTTGTAAGTAGACGAGACTAGAGACTATAAACTAGAAGAAGAAGGTTGTACCTCAGAACTGCCTGGGTATTACAATTTACTTCAAATTGACCTGGTTTCTCTCACTGATGAGGACAAATTTAAGTAATCTGAAACAACCAAGTATCGTCTTATTACTCACTAAGAAACTCACTATACACCATGGGTAAGTATATATAAGTAAGAAGGTAGCTTGTGTACAATAATAATAACACTGGGGCATTGGCAGAGAAAAGGCACGTACGTAGTTGTAAGTAGACGAGACTAGAGACTATAAACTAGAAGAAGAAGGTTGTACCTCAGAACTAACAGTCGAAAACAATGTTTCATATTTTTATTTTAAGAGGTGTTTTATGGCCTGTTTAAAAGAGAGACAAAGAAGAGGAACAAGAAGAAGGAGGCGAAGAAGAAGAAGAAAGGAGGAGAAGAAGAAGAAGCAGAAGAAGAACGAGAGAAGAAACTCCATGCACGTAAAAATACCACATGATTCATGATGTATCCCAGCATACATTACAATACTAAACATCCCAAGAATTACTAGAAAACTAAAATGAGTAATCGAGACCTGTTGACTTGTGGACTTCCATTCCATGGACTAAACACTAAATGTCTAGTCTAGAGATATAGGTAGGTACATTTTACCATGTCAAAATCGGACAAACGTTAAACGCTCCGAAATTATAGTGAAATTCACGATCGAACAAACAAATATCTACCAGACTGACAGTTAAACTTGAGGAAATACCTACCTAATTTCGAATTTAAATTTAGAATTCACTCCGTTCGTTCAATATTTTATTTATTTTCTAATCATTATTCCGCAGACCCGCTCCAAGAACCAAGGTCCACCATTGCATATGTACATAGTAGGTATCTATGAAATGTTTTATGGGGTATAATTTTAAGAAGAACGAAGAAGACAAAGGAAGAAGAAGAAGAGAGATGAAGAAATCTTCTCTTCTGTGTATTCTTCTTCTTTTCCTTCTTCTTCTTCTCCTCCTCCTCCTTCTTTTTATTCTTCCTCCTCTTCTTCTTCTCCTCCTTCTTGGGTCTTAAATAACAATAAATATTGTTTTCGCCAAGCAAAGTTATGTCGGAACGCTATGGTTAAAATTACATAAAATCATTACGTTTCTCCAAAGGGGGGTTTTTTTTTTTTTTTTTTTTTTTTTTTTTACCTAAGTTGTGAGTGACATTGTGAAATAAGGCAGTAAGTAGGTAGGTACTTACTAATTCATAGGACATGTTTCAGAAACAAGAAAGAAATTGATAATGTACAGGGAAAGAAGTTCCACAGAGTAGCTCTGTGGAACAGGGCCCTGAAGGGTATTCTGCCCACCGTATGTGTCTTACCTTCCGGATAAGCCTGATCCTTCAGGATTGTGTTGATAAACAGATTCGTGAAGTAATAGAGGTGCCCCATTCCCTTTGAGTAGAATCGGGTAGAGCTAGCATAGGCCCGTGAGATGTTGGGCTCCGTGTAATCAAAAGGCTCATAGGGCATTATGTTATGAAGGGACTCAGACACTGTCCCTTCAAAAATTCGCACTTGCTTTCGACTGTAGCTACCAGGCCATTGGCCCAGAACACTTTGAGAACACAGCACGATCGCGATACAAATCAAACTCAAATGAGACGATTTAAATCTAGATTTTGAGTATTTAGTAAACACAGCCATTGTTATATTTACTTCTTCAGAAGAAAGACAAAAGGGGAATCTAAAAAATCCTAGGTTGGAATTTGAACTACGCTATGTACATTCGAAACTACTTGAAAATCGAAACCTTTATCTTGAAATCATGGTAGTTTAATAATTTTTAAGTTATTGATTTCGAGCACTTCTTTATTCAGAAATTCACTACACTACTTGATCGACGTAGGATTCAAATCTGTAAATGGTGAAATCCGGAGGAACAAGTGTACACCATCCCGAATGAATGAACGCTCGCAGAAGACTAAATTTAACTAAAAACTGACCGTAGGATTCAAATCTGTAAATGGTGAAATCCGGAGGAACAAGTGTACACCATCCCGAATGAATGAACGCTCGCAGAAGACTAAACACTAAAAAAAAAAATCTCAGAAGTAAACAAAGAAGGAAACAAAATGGGAGACGATCAGCTGATTTCAAAATCTAATCCGTATCTTGCGCCTTGAAATAAGCCAAAGCTGCATTGTGCCATACATTACTTCTGCAACTTGCTTCCGGTGAGTACGTGATGGGTTCGAACCCGCATTCTCCTGGTTACCAGACGAGCGTCTTAACCATTTGGCTACCGACACTGGGGGGCACCGACGAATTACCTTGGAAATTCTAAACTATTGTCGACACACCCACATCAAGTGTCCTTCTAGTGACAGTGACGACAGTGTTCAATTTCCTTATGTAACAACTAGGTAGGAAGGTATAGGTGAGAAGTGAGTAATGATTGAGGCAAGACTTCAATTTCGCGCCCTGGGTCAAAAATTGAACTTTTTTTTCCAAACCTGGTGCTTAGCATTAGCATAACTGCTAAAGCTCTCGGTGGCCTGACTGTCATGCATTTTACCCTCCATTTGGCGACAAGATTTGGTTATCAACCACGCTCACCGTTGCTCAACTTCAACGATCCATGAGGACCTGTGGATGCATTCAAAGTGCTATCGCAGCTTCAAACAGGATTATTGATTATTTTAGACTTAGAAGTGTCACCCAGACTACCAGACATTAATACCTATATATTTTTTTTTTTTTTTTTGCATAACAAGTGATTCTAATTTTAGAGTGAGCAAAAAAAAATTGAACTTTACGAGTCCAAATAACGGATATATTTTTTTTTTTTTTTTTTTTGCATAACAAGTGATTCTAATTTTAGAGTGAGCAAAAAAAAATTGAACTTTACGAGTCCAAATAACGGATAATGAATGGCTCAATGTGACGTGATCATCAAGGTAACCAAGGTTGAGTGGCACTCAACCACTACATACAAAGAACACAATGACTTGAGTGCCACTCAACAATCAACACTCATATACCTAGAATAAAGAATACAATGGTACCGAAAAATCCGTGGACTGAAAAGTTTACCAGATCAGAAGCATGTACAGTCACTTGGTATCCTGTGCTAGCAGGGCCGGGAATAAGGAGCCAAGGATGAAAACAGAGTGGAGCGGAGAGCATAGAGATTTTTGCTCTTAGAGCTAAGAAAATCTCTATGCTGTTTGAATGGACCAGTTGCATTTTGATAAAATTCATTATTAAAAGGTCGATTTCTATGAAAAAAGTTGTGAAAAATCCAAATCTGAGGTCAAAACTTCGAAAAAATAACCTGTAAAAGGTCGAAAATTCAATTTTTATTTTCGGTCACAGTCCTGAACTCTGACGTCAGACTTCAGGAGATGCGCAGAAAAGTATGCGCACAAACATGAATTGCGCAGTTATGCATGCGCACAAACAGATTAATGTGTTGCCTGCGAGGGACCTTTGCTCGGGACATTTGATGTGACGTCATCGCCTACGGGAGCGTATGCCGTGACGTCAGAGTTCAAGATTTACCGGTATTTTTTAAATCGATTTATCTCGGGATCTAGAAGTCGTGGAAGAAAAAGAAAAATTCCGGAATCCCTCATTTTCCCAGCTTTTTAACTTTGAACCACCCAAGTAAGCGCAACTGCTCTATTCCTCACTTCTATCGTCTCTTCCCTCTACGTGCTCGATGCTTTATGCGCTATGCTTTCCGCTCCACTTGTTTTCATCCTTGAGATTTCTGAATTAGCCTTCACTGAAAACACTGTGGAGTCAAATTTTCAGTCCGCTAATACCCAGCGTCAAACGGCTTTAAAAATTAAGACATGCGATTAAAAGAGACGCGACGGGACTGCACTTTCTCCAAACTTTCGGCCGACGGGACGCCACTCTGCAGCGCGGTTCCCAGCGTGAACCAGCGCAACTCAGAGATGGCTGTGTTCGAAATTGTTTCATTTTCTGTTCATTTTTGAAGAGCAAAATGCAAAACTGCTTTTTTATTCAAGTCATATTTTTTGTAAAGTGCGAAATTAAAAAAAAAGCGAAGTTCTTTCTAGAACGTGTCCGTAAACCTGGGCCTGACCCAGCTATGACACGGTATACTGCCTCTCTCCTAATGTCAGGTAGTACAACCTGGTACAAGGATGAAGGATTCGGTCCTCATGATCATTACAGGAACTCTGCCTCAGATCCTATATCAAACCGACAAGCACACATTCCGACACAAAATCACTGCCATGGGTAAAGAAAAAATTTAAGTGTGTTAATTGCAGATGTTTCAAGTTCATCTCTTCGAACAAAGTGCGATAAATGAGTAAACGAAAACTTTGGAGATAATTAAAGGTAGACAGTGTAGGCAGGGTAGGCACGTGTTACGCAAGAAAAGCCTTGAGAATTTTAAAAGAAAGCCTTGAAATTTTGCTAATGTCAATGTCTCATAAGGTCCAATATCTCTCCCTTGGGGGAAAAAATTGAGGAACCTTTTAACTTTTAAGGATACCTATGTCATGACGTATGTACCATCGGGACGTGTATGACAGAAAAAGAAACTCAGATTTGTTAAAAAAAAATAAAAAAAAGACGAGTGTTCCACCGCCGTAGCAATGAAACAATTGCTACATTAGACGCGTGAAAAAAAAAAAAACCTCAGATTTGTAAAAAAAAAAAAAAAAAAAGACGAGTGTCCCCCCGCCGTAGCAATGAAACAATTGCTACATTAGACGCGTGTGGTCTGTGTCGTAACATGCCCATCCCGTTTCGTTCGTTTCATGACGTCACTCTTCGAGCACAAAAGGAAAAGCCACCACGACCACCACCGTTCATCGACCTTACCCGCAGCTATTCGCTTCAAGTTCCCCCAAACCACAAGATAGTTTAATCTAGCATAATCACAATATTACTACATCATATCTACAGGATGGAAGTCATCAATATAAACTTGGTCATGAGGTTTTGGCCCAGATTGGGCCCTTATGGGCTCCGTAGCGGCCCTTTTCCTGAGTTGTGCAGAACATATTGAAAGCCTTAAGGACATTCGCTCACTAGATTTTCGGCCCGACTAGGTTTTCAGGAGCCCTGTACTTAATGATAATGGCCCTTTTCCTGAGGAAGTTTTACCGTTCACTACTAACAGCACCATCCAGTAATGTTTCACTAGTCTGTGATATATTAAGTCTTTTTCCCCCATGTAGGGTGGAAATGTTCATTGCATGTTGCATGTCTCTTTCGTGTCCTTTTAGTTTACAGTCATCAACCCTTGTTCCACTGCTTTCTCCCTTATTCCTTTCTACCTCACCCTCCCTAGCCCAGTTCATTCATTGGGTTATCAATTAGAGTAAATAGTGAGTGAGTGAGTGAGTTATAAAAAAGAACTACTCGCAAAAATGCACCTTGGATAAGAGTCAAAGGTGCATTTGAGCAAAAAGAGCTCGTATAAAGAATAAACTAAATTAGTCAAAGGTGCAAAGGAGCCTAAAGAACTTTTCTCCGTTTTCAAAAGAGTGTACAAATTAGTAGGTGCATGATAGGTAGGCACTTGGTTACCCAATATTTCGAACGGCGTCGGCAGAGGACTTTTCAATTATAATGTGGGCAAAGGACTGTGACCAGAAGATTCATATTACAAACGAGGTTCGACCCACAGAAGTATTAGCAAACAAAATTTCGATTTCTGCTCAGTGTTGGAACACTTGTTCACTTATAATGTCCAAGTCCTAAACAATAAAATAACATATCTAAGTATCTTCTATCTTTGTCACTCTGAACGCCTTGTCATAGGTTCGGGTAGGGGAGATTGATTTCCTGTCTCTGTCACTCATTGTTTCCTGTCTCTGTCACTCCATGAGCTGATAAGGCTTATGTCTCTGTCAAGACGCCTAGATAGAAACAACAGAGAGAGTGAGAAAGGGAAATTGTGGATCAAGAGGAAGGAGAGAGAGAGATTTGGTGACCCACATCAGAGCAAAATAATATCTTGTATTGTAAATCAGAAGAATAAGTTAGAGTGAAACAAAATGAACCAATGAGAAACTCGGCAGATTGGTATTGGTAAAGGTAGGGCCATCGGCTTTAATAAACGCCCTTGGTCACTGCGACCTGGTTAGATCTTTTGTGACAGGCATCGGCAGAGGACTTTTCAATTATAATGGGCAAAGGACTCTGACCAGAAGATTCATATTACAAACGAAGTTTGACCCACAGAAGTAGCAAACAAAATTTCGATTTCTGCTCAGTGTTGGAACACTTATTCACTTATAATGTCCAAGTTCTAAAAAATAAAATAACATATCTAAGTATCTTCTATCTTTATCACTCTGAACGCCTTGTCATAGGTTCAGGTAGGGGAGATTGATTTCCTGTCTCTGTCACGCATTGTTTCCTGTCTCTGTCACTCATTGTTTCCTGTCTCTGTCACTCCATGAGCTGATAAGGCTTATGTCTCTGTCGAGACGCCTAGATAGAAACAACAGAGAGAGTGAGAAAGGGAGATTGTGGATCAAGAGGAAGAACAAAGAGAGTGAGTGAGAGAGATTGTGGATCAAGAGGAAGGAGAGACCGTTTAATTAAAAAAAAAAATAATAATAATAAAAATCTTGAAGTTTTATGGTGTTTCTATGCTAAATCCTTTGATCTACTCTTGATGGGTTAGAGGGCCTTAGACCCCACAGGCCTCAGACAAGGTATTCCATCAATATGTTGAGAACCCCTGCCCAAAACCATTTCGTTATTCCATTTCTCAATTGCAGCACCTCAATCATTCTACATTCTTGCAAACATTCAAACTAAACTTTGGGATGGAATAGCATGGGTGTTAAAGAAACACACAAAGTGTTCTTATTTTCATTGTTATTTTTTCTTCAAGTTTGTGAGAGCAAAGTTCCCAAGCGATTCAAGTTTTTTTACCCGAACAGACACACAATTGATGTGTTAAATATCAACGCCAAGGTAATCTAAAATTCGAGACAATTAGACATTTTTGTACAATAATAAGTACTTA
Organism: Diaphorina citri; assembly: GCF_000475195.1. Taxonomy (NCBI): domain Eukaryota; kingdom Metazoa; phylum Arthropoda; class Insecta; order Hemiptera; family Psyllidae; genus Diaphorina; species Diaphorina citri. The sequence continues at coordinate 50,344 of NW_007379222.1, read as the reverse complement.
AGTTAATAAGTAGCATTTCTTAATCATGCTCTCTGCAATCAGTCCAAATTATACTTACAATCTCGTGCAACCAAATTCGAGAAAAAAAATGACATTGAAACTTTTTCAACATCAACAAATTTATCCATTAAAAAATAGAGCCAACAAGATAAACGAAGAAGAATAGAGTAATACCCCTGCCCTTACTTAAAACTAGTCTCTGTTCTTGAGATATTTTGTTTACAGACACACGGACCAATGTGCAATGGCTTTAAGTAGGCTCTAGGGTCCTCAAAAAATGTTTTGGTACAAAAAACCGACCATCAAAGATTTTGACGAAAAACAATTAGAATTACTTGGCGTGACTACTGACAGCACTTGATAGATATTTGTAATCCTCCAAGTAGGTACTTGTTAAAGAAGTTTGACAAAGGGAACTGTAAGTAACTGCAAAGGTCTTACCGTCCCGAAATCGAAGAGAGAAGGAAGACAGGATAGGAGAAAGCCAGCCGTTCCGAGAACGAACATTATACCATCAGGATAAAATCCGCCCCGGGGGGCGGGAATTAAACCCGCGTTTACAAGGCAGACGCGCTACCAACTAAGCTAACTAGGCTGGCACTTAGGTACTTGTCTACTTGTATGTAGGTAAGTACTCAGTTGCAGTTCAGTTAGATCAGAATTCTCAGTAGTGAGAACTCATAGAAGAGAATAGTGTTAATACCTAAGTACTTATTAACACACAGTTCTACTTATCAAGTCTTCATGATACATCAGTCAATGTCTATGTCTGTGTTGCATAGAGGTTAATTAGAGTTGAAGGTCAAGATAGCTACACTGCACACTAGTGAGTTAGATACACTAGAAGTTATGTGTTGCAACTCTTCGTTCAGATAATTCAAATACTCAGAAGTGGAATTGTATCTGATCTGCCAATTCAGCCGTTCCGAGAACGAACATTATACCATCAGGATAAAATCCGCCCCGGGGGGCGGGAATTAAACCCGCGTTTACAAGGCAGACGCGGTACCAACCAAGCTAACTAGGCTGGCACTTAAGTAGGTACTTGTATGTAGGTAAGTATAAGTACTCAGTTGCAGTTCAGTCAGGTCTCAATTCCCAGTAGTGAGAACTGATAGCAAGAATAGCGTAAGTAAATACCTATTTATTAACACACAGTTCTACTTATCAAGTCTTCATGATACATCAGTCAATGTCTATGTCTGTGTTGCATAGAGGTTAATTAGAGTTGAAGGTCAAGATAGCTACACTGTACACTAGTGAGTTAGAGATACACTAGAAGTTAAGTGTTGCAACTCTTCGTTCAGATAACTCAGATACTCAGAAGTGGAATTGGATCTGGTCTGCCAATGTCGATCACCCCTGAGCTGTTGGGAGTTGGTAAAATTGGATCTTGTTGGATTTGTCATAGTTAGATTTTGTCATGGCGGCCACAATTCCAGTTCAAAGTCGGATTAACCAATCTGAATGGGTTGATTTCGAAAAATTTAACCACATTGTCTAGAGTTAAATTTCCAGCCAATGGGAAAGGGGGGAATTTTCTAACCACACTTTTCCGTTCTTGGACCTTGAAGTAATGCGAGTTTTTTTTTTTTTTTTTTTTTTTTTTTTTTTTTTTTTTTAAACCCCCTTTTCCCTTTTTGGCCCTTGAAATAAGGGGGGGTTTTTTTTTTTTTTTTTTTTTTTTTTATTCTTTCTTTCTTTTAGTAGATACATATTTTAAGTAGAAGATAAAATAACAATTAAAAAAAGATAAAAATTAAAAAAAACAACCAAGTATCGTCTTATTACTCACTAAGAAACTCACTATACACCATGGGTAAGTATATATATATAAGTAAGAAGGTAGGTAATACCTCAGGTTTGTACCTACATGTGTACATGTACAATAATAATAACACTGGGGCAATGGCAAAGAAAAGGCACGTACGTAGTTGTAAGTAGACGAGACTAGAGACTATAAACTAGAAGAAGAAGAAGGTTGTACCTCAGAACTGCCTGGGTAGGTATTACAATTTACTTCAAATTGACCTGGTTTCTCTCTGATGAGGACAAATTTAATACGGGTTTTTCTAACAGGAATAAGATTGAAGAGGTGTCAAGAGAGGGGGAGCAAGGGGGAGAGAAAAATATACGGTTTTCCAATGGAAATATAAGATTGAGGGAGTGTGAGAGCAGGAAAGTGGAGGGAGAGAAATAGGGACAAAGAGAGGAGAAGTAAAGAGGAAAGGAAGGAGAGAAGGAAAGATAGGAGATAAGCCCAATAGAGGGAGGAAGAGGGAGAGGGAGAGAAATAGACACACAGAGGAGGAAGAGAGAGGAAAGGAAGGAGAGAAGGAAAATAGGGACAGAGAGGAGAAGTAAAGAGGAAAGGAAGGAGAGAAGGAAAGATAGGAGATAAGCCCAATAGAGGGAGGAAGAGGGAGAGAAATAGACACACAGAGGAGGAAGAAAGAGGAAAGGAAGGAGAGAAGGATAGATAGGAGATAATAGGTACCTAAGTACCAGTTGAGATTCAACTTCTAAGGTTTCTCGTACATGACTCAGACAATCTCAGAAATGTGAGAGATATTATTATTGGTAAAAGTTGTACAGAGGTTTAAATACTAGCGGTGCAATTCTGCAGAACCGCTCGTAGCCTTGGACTCTACTGGTGGACTGACATAGTCCTACTTCAAGTTTCAAGTGTGGTACTTAAGTAAGTAACTTACTTAAGGCAGTCTCTCTGCTTAAGTACTTAAGGCAGTCTCTCTACTCGAGTCTCGATATTGAGCTTGTTCAAATTCGGATCTTGATCTCTTTCTTCTCTTTATTCTTTTCTAGCGCGAAATCCATACCATATTCTTATCTTCTTCGTTCCGAAAAAAAAAAAAAAAAAAAAAAAAAAAAAAATCTCAGAAGTAAACAAAGAACCAAAGAAGGAAACAAAATGGGAGACGATCAGCTGATTTCAAAATCTAATACGTATCTTGCGCCTTGAAATCAATCACGCATTGTGCCATACATTACTCATGATCCATAAAACATTGCACATTGTCTACATGACTATGAAATTGTTTTTGTAGGCGTTTTTTACAAATACATCTAGAATCTAGAACTTTTCGGTCCTAAAACTCCTTGTTCTCAGTGTCTACCTAGTACCTACCTAATATTTCTTCGTCTCTTTCTTCTTCTTCTTCTTCTTCTTCTTCTTCCTTCCCCTCCTCCTCTTCTTCCTCTTCTTTTCCTCCTCCTCCTTCTTCTTCCTCCTCCTCCTCCTTCTTCTTCTTCTTCTCTCCCTCCTTCCTCTTCTTCTCCTTCTTCTTAATCTTCTTCTTCTTCTTCTTCTTCTTCTTCTTCTTCTTCTTCTTCTTCTTCTTCTTCTTCTTCTTCTTCTTCTCCTTCCCTTCTTCCTCCTCTTCTTCTGCTTCTTCTTCTTCTTCTTCTTCTTCTTCTTCTTCCTCCTCCTTCTTCTCCTCCTCCTCCTCCTCCTCCTCCTCCTTCTTCTTCTTCTTCTTCTTCTATTTCTTCTTAAGCTGCAAACTAGATAGGTACAACATGCACATTGCACGTCTAACTTTCTGAATTACATTTTTTCTATTTCTGCAACTACGAGTAGATAGGTGTCTGGGTTCTTTACCTTAATCCTGACAAGCTCAAAAACATCGATGTTGACATCGATGTTTTTGTTCCGATGTATCGATGTTTTCAAAACATCGATGTCGATGTCCCAACCCTACTTTACCTTAATCCTGACAAGTACATTTACCCCGGATCGTAATGGGAGCTTACTCATCTCCGATTCTCCAAGATAATCAGTATTCCATGCAGATTTTATCTTCAGCAAATCTTCTCGATACCTAACTATGAGTTAGTCAATAGTCACGTTATTGCAATGAACTATGCTGTGGTAATCGGCAACTCCTAATGCATTTCTAGCTTGAACGAGATTTTTGAGCTCATCTTCTGGAAGATTGGAATAGAAGAAGAACAGGATTAGGAGAAAGGAGGAGAAGAAAAAAAAAGAAAGAAAGAGGCAAGGACGAAGGAGAAGAAGAAGAGGGAGGAGGAAGAGGAAGAAGAAGGAGGAGAAGAAGAAGTTCTGAATGTAAATAGGATAGGAAAAGCCTTTTTCTGGAAAGAACCCGAGCGAGGGAAACGGCAAAGCAGAGACCACAATATTGAATATTCATCCCAAAGGGGGCTTGAAATGTCAATAGTTCAAAACGTGCCACTACTCAGCCTATCAACTCGGAAACCTTTAAAATGAGAACGACCGAGAGTTATATGAGTTTTGTTGTTCCATATTTCCTGAAAAGTTCAGCTGTAAAGTGCACTGTAGACAGTACGCAGATGAAAATATATGTAAGTAATCAGAATCCTCAGATAACATAAGTACAATCTTGAGGCGAAAAACGAAAAATTTGGGACTAATTTACTTATGTACGTATTATGTGACAGCAGTATAAATGTAGGCGATAGTGGTACAAGAGTACCTATAACCTATAGGGCTTGAGACTTTTGAAAGCTGTCAAGCAGTCCTAAAATACAACAAAAATAAAAAAGAAGAGCTCATGTTCTCATAATCATAAAATTAAATCTAGTAGGAAGGTAACTTGAGAAACTTATCAACAAAGGACCAGTTTGTTTGTTTTTCCCCCTCCTTCTTCTTCTTCTTCCTCCTTCTTCTTTTCTGCCAAACACGGGCCAACAGTGCTGTGCAATGAACTCTAGTCAATAGGGATACAAAACTTTGAAATATACGGTTTTCCAATGGAAATATAAGATTGAGGGAGTGTGAGAGCAGGAAAGTGGAGGGAGAGAAATAGGGACAAAGAGAGGAGGAGGAGAGGAAAGGAAGGAGAGAAGGAAAGATAGGAGATAAGCCCAATAGAGGGAGGGAGAGAAATAGACACACAGAGGAGGAAGAGAGAGGAAAGGAAGAAGAGAAGGAAAGATAGGAGATAAGCCCCATAGAGGGAGGGAGAGGGAGAGAAATAGACACACAGAGGAGGAAGAGAGAGGAAAGGAGGGAGAGAAGGAAAGATAGGAGATAAAAGGTACCTAAGTACCAGATGAGATTCAACTTCTAAGGTTTCTCGTACATGACTCAGACAATCTCAGAAATGTGAGAGATATTATTAAAATCGTAAACAAGAAATGCCCTTTTTTACTTTCCTTATCCTATAGGAAGGAAAGTAATGTAATCGGGTCAAATTTTCGATGGTCAGTTTTTAGTGCCAAAACACGTTTTGAGGTCCCTAGGGCCTAAATCCAAAGTTTCAGCCATTAGTCCGTGTGTGTGTCTGTCTGTAAACAAAATATCTTGAGAAGGGTAAGAGCTGGCGAATTGAAATTTGGTATGTAGCTGTGAAATGTGACGGATGCGAAACGAAACTTTTGGTTAAGACCGGTGCAACGCTTGGCGGCATTTTACCGCTTTTTGGCGGTTTTCGCTGTAATTTAACAATATCTGGGGAACGATATGAGCTAGAGACTTGAAATTTGGTATATAGTTCACAAATGTGACAAGGATGCGACATGAAACTTGGTTGAGATAGGTGCTGTTTGGCGGTTTCTATCGTTTTTTGGCGGTTTTCAGCTATAGCGACTAAACCGTTAGAGATATTGTAAAAGTTAGGGTAGAAGAACACCCAAATAAACATCATTCAATAGGATAAGGAAAGTCGTGTGATGTTCACACCAGATTTTTTTTTATATGTATATACATTAAGTAGGTAAGTGCGTAAGTTAGGTTGGGTGCGTATTCGATTACTGAGTAAATGAAAATATTAAGTAGGTAAGCGCGTACTTTCCTTCCCTCTCATCCCTATTTTTAAGTTCTTTTCTCCCCTTTGATCTATTTCCACCTCTTCTTTCTTGCATTTTTCTCTTTCCATCTTTCCTCTAACGATATGAGCTAGAGACTTGAAATTTGGTATATAGTTCACAAATGTGACAAGGATGCGACATGAAACTTGGTTGAGATAGGTGCTGTTTGGCGGTTTCTATCGTTTTTTGGCGGTTTTCAGCTATAGCGACTAAACGGTTAGAGATATTGTAAAAGTTAGGGTAGAAGAACACCCAAATAAGCGTCATTCAATAGGATAAGGAAAGTCGTGTGATGTTCACACCAGATTTTTTTTATACATTAAGTAGGTATAAGTGCGTACTTTCCTTCCCTCTCATCCCTATTTTTAAGTTCTTTTCTCCCCTTTGATCTGTTTCCACCTCTTCTTTCTCGCATTCTTCTCTTTCCATCTTTCCTCGTAGAGCTCTTTCTTATTATCTCCGTTTCATGTGAGTAGAATAGGTACCTACATACTTACTCACTTACTAAGATGTTAATTAAGTAGGTAGGTACCTATACATCAATATCAACTTGAGATGTAGGTATTTGAGTATTTACCAGATTCCAAAGAACATCAAATCTGTATGTGACATGACCACAACTCTTTCTTATTATCTCCGTTTCATGTGAGTAGAATAGGTACCTACATACTTACTCACTTACTAAGATGTTAATTAAGTAGGTAGGTATACATCAATATCAACTTGAGATGTAGGTACTTGAGTATTTACCAGATTCCAAAGAACATCAAACCTGTATGTGACATGACCACAACTAATTTATGAAGTTAAGTGTTGAAATATTCAGCATGAAAATGTTACCTAGGCTAGGCATTGGAATGATAATTTGTTTCCAATTCTAATTCATTTATCTCTGTCAGTTGCATCCAAGGCCAGAGTTGCTATTTTTGACCACTACACTGGATTGGAGATTAAATTGAATGTGAACCACCAGGACTTGACAGAGTTCTCTTTGAGAAAGAGAAAAAAAGCTGCTGATGGAAAGCAGATTTTTATAAGAAGTTTCATAAGAGAACTATACTTAAGATAGGAGATTAAATTGAATGTGAACCACCAGGACTTGACAGAGTTCTCTTTGAGAAAGAGAAAAAAAGCTGCTGATGGAAAGCAGATTTTTTTAAAGAGGTTTCATAAGAGAACTGTACTTGAGTACCTAACTGCCAAAGTCTTATCACCCCAAAAGCAAAATGAGAAGGAAAACAGGATAGGAGAAGGCAGACAGAACAAACCTCATTTGTTTAGGATAAAATCCACAACCAGTCTTATCACCCCAAAAGCAAAATGAGAAGGAAAACAGGATAGGAGAAGGCAGACAGAACAAACCTCATTTGTTTAGGATAAAATCCACAACTTAAGTAAGTAGTGCTAACAAGGCAGATCCAAGCTAACTAGGCTGGCAAGCACCTTATTGTTCATCAGAAATTTACATGTAGCAAAAATAACATGATTAAGTAAGTAGGTAACTGCCAAAGTCTCATCACCCCAAAATTGAAATGAGAAGGAAGACAGGTAAGGCAGATCCAAGCTAACTAGGCTGGCAAGCACCTTATTGTTCATCAGAAATTTACATGTAGCAAAAATAACATGATTAAGTAAGTACTTAGGTAACTGCCAAAGTCGCATCACCCCAAAATTGAAATGAGAAGGAAGACAGGATAGGGAAAAGCCAGCCCTTCCAATTCTGAGAAACCTTATCTGTTTAGGATGAAAATCAATGACCTAGCACTCACAAGGCAGACCCAAGCTACCTTAAGTAAGTATTGTTTATCAGAAATTTCCTTGCAACAAAAACAACATGAGTCAAAACAGAGAGACCTCAGATAGCAAAAGACATGACTGGGACCTGGGACCACTGAGTCATCAACAAGTTTAAATGTTTATTAATAACATCCAAGCATCATCAGAATTATAATCTCAAGTCACAGGATATGCACCATGTTTACATTATAGCCATACAGAGACATAACACAGACATGTTAATCTACGAATGCTATGTACAGGAAACTATTGATAATCTAAGAAATCTTCAAAGTAGTATAGGTACCTAGTTAAAGTATTTACCAATAGGTAATATGTATAGGCGTGGTAGAAAGGCTAGTTCTATCGTAGAAACAGACACATAAATAACTATTATCTTGGTGAAGATGGATTTGAAGGTCAAGATTCTGGAGCGAGTAACCTCCATCTCGGGTTCAGGGAGATGTAGAACTTGATTTTCTATAGTTTCTTTTGTTCGAGAATTATCTAAAATAGCTCTAGAATTTGCATAATGCTAGTAAGACTTTGTAGATAACTCTGCAGGCAAATAAGATAATGTCTAATTAAAATGGTTTTAATGAACTAGGTATAGGTACGTACAAAACATTAATTTAAAGAATTAAATGAGTTTTAATTTGCTAGCTATCTTCTAGTACGGTTTCTTTTTTTTTATTTCTTTTAAAGTTTTGATAGATGGAACTGTTACTGCTAAGGTCTATCTTCCCGAAAGATAAGAGAAAGCCAGCCGTTCCGAGAACGAACCTTATGTGTTTCGGATAAAATCCACCCTGGACAGGAATCGAACACGCGATTTAACGCTTAGAGGCAACCATGCTACCCACCAAGCTAAGCTGGCAATACTTGATCATGCTTTTGGCAAGAAGTGAGGGCTAAAAGTGCCTCCACTTTGTATTGCGCAAGAAGAGAGCTAGGGCTAGTCCAAAGTATGGCTGAACTGGATCGTGTATTTTATGAGCTTTGTTACTGTACGTTTTTCTACCGGTCATTAATTTTTCAACTAAAGGCAAATTGTAGTGATATATTTTATCTATTTTACCATTATTTACCATCGTGATTGGTACATTGTTTTTCGGTTTGATATTATACATAGGTTTCTCATTGTGATAATAGTAAGGCTGAGGTGGTAGTGTCCAAAGTATGGCTGAACTGGATCGTGTATTTTATGGGCTTTGTTACTGTACGTTTTTCTACCGGTCATTAATTTTTCAACTAAAGGTAAATTGTAGTGATATATTTTATCTATTTTACCATTATTTACCATCGTGATTGGTATATTGTTTTTCGGTTTGATATTATACATGGGTTTCTCATTGTGATAATAGTAAGGCTGAGGTGGTAGCTTGACAATGTACATTTGGGAATCACTGTTCATGTTGTATTGACTTCTGGATTTGGATTTCGAGTCTTGTTGATGTCTTTTGTTGTGATGATTTGGTTGTCGGACTTTTCTCATTCCCAGAGTGTGTAATAGTTGCATATTTGATAATCCGTTCAGGCTTGGGCTTGCTTTGTTATAGTTATTGGTCTCGTAATAGCTACTTGGATTTGTGCTCAGGGCTAGGGCTAAAAATACCTTCAATTTGTATGACCGCCTGACAACTATATTGTATATGCAATGTGCAACACATTAAAGATATTGCTTCTTATTACCTCACCCCTCAAAAGCGGCGCTACCACGTCGGATGCTTGAACACCCGATCGATAGATCGCTGTAGTTCAGAAACGTTTTCCATGGCTGATAACCGAATGGGTTCAGGCTGGGTGAGGTTAATATGAGAGATGCAGATTTGATTGTCTGTTTCGCAATTTTATGGTCAAGAGTGCTTTTTGCCCGAAGGAAAATATTTCTGGAATCGCCCGACACATCCAGCCAGGATTAAACTCAATCCCGAGATAATCCGACTGGTTAAACCCGTGTCACAAAAAGCCCACTCTGAGGCTTAGGTGTAGGGGCAAACAGCCCTAAAGATTTGCGTTAAGCTTACACTTATGACTCATCTACGAAGCCCCTGCCTTATAGCTTTGTTTTGAACAAAAACAATAAAGATAATCCAACCTGCTAAGCCCTAGCCTTAAGCTAGCTCTGTAATTTAATAACATCCTGGTATCATGAGTATTATAATCTCAAGTCACAGGATATGCACCATGTTTACATTATAACCATACTTAGACATAGCACAGACATGTTAATCTATGAATGCTATGTACAGGAAACTATTGATAACAAGGTTTGGTTTAGAGTGGAAAATAATGTCTAGGTGTACGATTTTTTCCAGTAAATGTACACTACTTAATACACTAATATTTATGATTATCAGCCACAATTTAAACAGAAAAAATATTTACTTAAATCTAACTACTTATTTGCCCAAGTTAAAAAAAGAAAAAGAAAATGTCCGTTGTTTTTTTTTTTTTTTTTTTACTGAAAGTAAGGTCAGCCACTCACTATCAACCTGCTCCCTGATGAGCACACATGTCAGGTAGACTTATTCGTTAAAAATTTGTACTTAAAAGCACCAAAGATCTAATTAAAAAATCTCTAAGTAATGTCACCCATCAAAAAAATTTTTTTTGTTTAATTTTTTTTTTTTTTTTTTTTTTTTTTTTTCGGAATATACCTCCGTAAGTCTACGGAAAGTTTCGTCCCAATCAGGCTAAAATTGTTTCAACTTCAGAAAACGAGATAATAGGTAGGTTCACTTTCAGGATTTGTAGGAAAACGACATAGGTACAGGTGGGAAGGTACATAATATGGTACATACCTACGTAGGTTTGACAGCTTGTTACGAAGGTAGATTTTTTTTCGCTTCTTTTGTTGTGAATAATTTTAAAGGAACTGACAGGGAGTAGCAGTCGGCCCAATTCTTTAATAAAAACCCCCTTATTTGTAAACCATGTTTTATTGAAACACCCTGTATACGTTCTTCGCTGTAGCGCATCAGCTTCAACAAAGATCTTTCTGTAGCGCGGCCAATTTCTGTGGATTTCAGCATAAAAAAAAAAAAATTCAGCCCATTATTTCCATGCGGGCAAAAAACTAGGGTTCAAACCCGCAAGTTCAAGGAGAAACGTAATGATTTTATGTAATTTTAACAATAGCGTTCCGACATAACTTTTGCTTGGCGAAAACAATTTATTGTTATTTAAGACCCAAGAAGGAGGAGAAGAAGAAGAAGAAGAAGAATACACAGAAGAGAAGATTTCTTCATCTCTCTTCGTCGTCTTCTTCTTCTTCTTCTTCTTCTTCTTCCTTTGTCGTCTTCGTTCTCCTTCTTAAATTAAACCCCATAAAACATTTCATAGATACTATGTACATATGCAATGGTGGACCTCGGTTCTTGGGGCGGGTCTGCGGAATAATGATTAGAAAATAAATAAAATATTGAACGAACGGAGTGAATTCTAAATTTAAATTCGAAATTAGGTAGGTAGGTATTTCCTTAAGTTAAACTTAAGGAAATACCTACCTAATTTAACTTAAGTTTAACTTAAGGGAATACCGACGTTGTTCTTTTTCCTATATTATTATATGTTACTACTTGACAGATTGGCTCTCCCAGAGAAGTAAGTTAAGTTTAACTGTCAGTCTGGTACCTACATATTTGTTTGTTCGATCATAAATTTCAATATAATTTCGGAGCATTTAACGTTTGTCCGATTTTGACATAGTAAAATGTATCTACCTACCTATCTCTAGACATTTAGTCCATGGAATGGAAGTCCCCAAGTCAACAGGTCTCAATGACTCATTTCAGTTTTCTAGTAATTCTTGGGTATTAACCTCACCGTATGTTTAGTATTGTAATGTATGTTATGTATGCTGGGATACATCATGAATCATGTGGTATTTTTACGTGCATGGAGTTTCTTCTCTCGTTCTTCTTCTCCTCCTCCTTCTTCTTCTTCGCCTCTCCCAAGTCAACAGGTCTCAATGACTCATTTCAGTTTTCTAGTAATTCTTGGGTATTAACCTCATCGTATGTTTAGTATTGTAATATATGCTGGGATACATCATGAATCATGTGGTATTTTTACGTGCATGGAGTTTCTTCTCTCGTTCTTCTTCTTCTTCTCCTCCTCCCTTCGCCTCCTTCTTCTTGTTCCTCTTCTTTGTCTCTCTTTTAAACAGGCCATAAAACACCTCTTAAAATAAAAATATGAAACATTGTTTTCGACTGTTAAATGCAGACATGAAATTTTACCATAAGCGTCCATAAACATAGACAGATCCTATATGCAAAGAACGACATTGGAATAAGACTACATGTACATTGTACATGCATACTACAATATACTATACATACTACGCCACATAAGTCTGAACTGGACGAACTTTTTCAAGATCCAATTTCATCAAAAGAAAGGGCTTAAAGACTGCTATCGAACCAGTGCACAGACATGAAATTTTACCATAAGCGTCCATAAACATAGACAGATCCTATATGCAAAGAACGACATTGGAATAAGACTACATGTACATGTATACTACAATATACTATACATAAAAAAATTAGAAAAATAAATGTGGGCAGGTGGGCCAATAAATGGTACGTTTTTTAGGTGGGCGAATAAATGGTACACTTACCCTATCTAGATAGCTATACATGTCTCCCAACTAGATCTTCCAGGGTAGCACATGATTCGTGTAATTTTACCTGCTAAGATCTTCCAACCTGGTCTTTCGACAGATCGCCGCATGCATATGCATACACGATATTTGCCCAAAATTCACTCGCTTGTCTTCCAGGGTAGCACATGATTCGTGTAATTTTACCTGCTAAGATCTTCCAACCTGGTCTTTCGACAGATCGTCGCATGCATATGCATTATGCATACACGATATTTGCCCAAAGTCACTCGCTTAGTCCTGAAATTTGTGCAAATACCGCGTACACACAACGATCTGTCGAAAGACCAGGCTGGAACACTAAGTTGGGAGACATATCGCGGTGTGTGTAATGCACAAACGTTTTATTGTTAGATGAACATTACTTAGATAATGTTTTTTGGCTTTTTTTTTTTTTTTTTTTTTTTAAGTTGTGAGTGACATTGTGAAATAAGGCAGTAAGTAGGTAGGTACTAATTCATAGGACATGTTTCAGAAACAAGACAGAAATTGATAATGTACAGGGAAAGAAGTTCCACAGAGTAGCTCTGAGGAACAGGGCCCTGAAGGGTATTCTGTCCACCGTATGTGTCTTACCTTCCGGATAAGCCTGATCCTTCAGGATTGTGTTGATGAACAGATTCGTGAAGTAATACAGGTGCCCCATTCCCTTGGAGTAGAATCGGGTAGAGCTAGCATAGGCCCGTGAGATGTTGGGCTCCGTGTAATCAAAAGGCTCATAGGGCATTATGTTATGAAGGGACTCGGACACTGTCCCTTCAAAAATTCTCACTTGCTTTCGACTGTAGCTACCAGGCCATTGGCCCAGAACACTTTGAGAACACAAAACGACCGCGATGCAAATCAAACTCAAATGAGTCAATTTAAACCTAGATTTCGAGTATTTAGTGAACACAGCCATTGTTATATTTACTTCTTCAGAGGAAAGACAGAAGGGGAATCTAAAAAATCCTAGGTTTGAATTTGAACTACGCTATGTACATTCGGAACTACAACTACTTGAAAAAAAAAAAAAAAAAAAAAAATGCCAATGTTATTTCACCAGTTTACCACGCTTTTTAGCCCGTCCTTCCTTTATTATTACTTACGATAGTAATAAAAAAAGGTATAAGGGACGGGCTATTGTATTTTAGGTATGTAGGTACCTACCTATGTATAGCTTTTTTAGCTCACAACCTTTGACCTGAGAATTTAATGTTAAAATTGTAAAGAAGCTTTACAAAATAGTCCTTATCTTACATTCAATTAATTATTCATATTGCAACAAAAGTTCATAGAGTGTTATTTATTGATTGACTAGTTCATTTCTAATAATATCCAATTGAGTGGGTTCACAGACACTCCACTTACAGCATTTGCTAACATTGTGAAACTATTCTAGTTTGGTGAAGTCTTTGTTAGTCACAACCTACATGATACACAGGGCTATTAACCTTATCCTTCGAGTTGAAACATGGTGAGCAATTATTCAATCAGCGTACACACTTATCAATAGGTTTTTTCTATTGACATTAACACACAATAGGTGCACTTGGTTCTTCTATTTCAAAGAATGGAGATGAGGCTTGATTTCAGAGTCACTGTTGGCTGTCAGTACCTATTCTTGGAAACTGATCAAAAATGATTTTTTTTTTTTTTTTGATGGGTGACATTACTTAGAGATTTTTTAATTAGATCTTTGGTGCTTTTAAGTACAAATTTTTAACGAATAAGTCTACCTTTTTTTTTTTATGCTGAAATCCACAGAAATTGGCCGCGCTACAGAAAGATCTTTGTTGAAGCTGATGCGCTACAGCGAAGAACGTATAGGTACAGCGTAAGAAGAACGTATACAGGGTGTTTCAATAAAACATGGTTTACAAATAAGGGGTTTTTTTATTAAAGAATTGGGCCGACTGCTACTCCCTGTCAGTTCCTTTAAAATTATTCGCAACAAAAGAAGCGTAAAAAAATCTACCTTCGTAACAAGCTATGTCAAACCTACGTAGGTATGTACCTAATGTACCTTCCTACCTGTACCTATGTCGTTTTCCTACATCCCTACCTATTATCTCGTTTTCTCAAGTTGAAACAATTTTAGCCTGATTGGGACGAAACTTTCCGTAGACTTACGGCAGTAGGTTTTTTTTAATACGGTTTTTTTTTTTTTTTTTTTTTTTTTTTTTCTTTTAAAGTTTTGATAGATGGAACTGTTACTGCTAAGGTCTAATCTCCCCGAAAGATAAGAGAAAGCCAGCCGTTCCGAGAACGAACCTTATGTGTTTCGGATAAAATCCACCCTGGACAGGAATCGAACACGCGATTTAACGCTTAGAGGCAACCATGCTACCCACCAAGCTAAGCTGGCAATACTTGATCATGCTTTTGGCAAGAAGTGAGGGCTAAAAGTGCCTCCACTTTGTATTGCGCAAGAAGAGAGCTAGGGCTAAAAATACCTTCAATTTGTATGACCGCCTGACAACTATATTGTATATGCAATGTGCAACACATTAAAGATATTGCTTCTCATTACCTCACCCCTCAAAAGCGGCGCTACCACGTTGGATGCTTGAACACCCGATCGATAGATCGCTGTAGTTCAGAAACGTTTTGCATGGTTGATAACCGAATGGATGACACTCTGGGAAATCATGTTCTGTTGACTTTTCAGGGTCCCGTTCAGGCTGGGTGAGGTTAATATGAGGAGAGATGCAGATTTGATTGTCTGTTTCGCAATACCTACCTAACTCACAGACAATTCTTCCGATTTTTATGGTCAAACGTGCCTTTTGCCTGAAGAAAAATTAGCGTGCCTTTCGCCTGAGGGAAAATCTCTGGAATCGCCTGACTTATTCAGCCAGGATTAAACTTAATACCGAGATAATTCGACTGGTTAAGCCCTGGCCTTACACTAGCTCTGTTCTTAACAGAAACAATAAAGATAATCCAACTGGTTAAGACCTAGCCTTAAGCTATTTCTGTAACCTATCAAAACTTAAAAAAAAAAAAAAAAAAAAAAAAAAAGAAAAAAACCGTACTAGAAGATACCTAGCTAGCAAATTAAAACTCATTTAATTCTTTAAATTATTAATGTTTTGTACGTACCTCTACCTATACCTAGTTCATTAAAACCATTTTAATTAGACAGTATCTTATTTGCCTGCAGTTATCTACTAAGTTTCAACTTAGCATTATGCAAATTCTAGAGCTATTTTAGATAATTCTCGAACAAAAGAAACTAGAAAATATCAAGTTCTGCATCTCCCTGAACCCGAGATGGAGGTTACTCGCTCCAGAATCTTGACCTTCAAACCGATCTTCACCAAGATAATAGTTATTTATGTGTCTGTTTCTAGGATAGAACTAGCCTTTCTACCACACCTATACATATTACCTATTGGTAAATACTTTAACTAGGTACCTATACTACTTTGAAGATTTCTTAGACTTCTTCACTGATTTGTGCCATTAATTCTTGAATAAATAATAAAGTTATTATCTTGTAGGTAGGTATGTTCACTTTTTTTTTGCTTACAAGGGTTTTGTTTTCAATACATATTTGGGATGAATATTCAATATTCTGGTCTCTGCTTTGCCGTTTCCGTCGCTCGGGTTCTTTCCAGAAAAAGGCTTTCCTATATCTACGTTCAGAATTTCTTCTTCTTCTCCTCCTCCTTCTTCTTCCTCTTCCTCCTCCCTCTTCTTCTTCTCCTTCGTCCTTGCCTCTTTCTTTCTTTTTTCTTCTCCTCCTTTCTCCTAATCCGGTTCTTCTTCTATTCCATTCCAATCTTCCAGAAGATGAGCTCAGAACTTGTTCAAGCTAGAAATGCATTAGGAGTTGCCGATTACCATAGTTCATTACAATAACGTGACTAACTCAAAACTCATGGTTAGGTATTGAGTATTGAGAAGATTTATTGGTGTGAACATCACACGACTTTCCTTATCCTATTGAATGATGTTTATTTGGGTGTTCTTCTACCCTAACTTTTACAATATCTCTAACGGTTTTGTCGGTATAGCTAAAAACCGCCAAAAAAAATGTCGAAATCGGTCAAAATACCGCTAACCGCAGCACCTATCTTAACCAAACGTATTTGTGTTATATCCTTTTCATTTTTGTGCCACACACGAAATTTCAAGTCTCTAGCTCATACCGTTCCCGAAATATTGTTAAATTACACCGAAAACCGCCAAAAAGCGGCAAAATACCGCCAAGCGTTGCACCGGTCTTAACCAAAAGTTTCGTGTCACATCCTTGTAACATTTCACAGCTACATACCAAATTTCAAGTCGCTAGTTCTTACCCTTCTCGAGATATTTTGTTTACAGACAGACAGACAGACAGACAGACACACACACGGACCAATGGCTGAAACTTTGGATTTAGGCTCTATGGACCTCAAAACGTGTTTTGGCACGAAAAACTGACCATCGAAAATTTGACCCGATTACATTAGGTACTTTCTTACGTACTTATAGGATAAGGAAAGTAAAAAAGAAATAATAATAATAATAATAATAATAATAAAAAAGGAAAGTAAAAAAAAACATCTTCTAAGTAATATTAGAATCTAATCCTATCTTACGGATAGGCATATGTTGAGAAAGATTTAGAGAAAAAGAGAACGAAAAAGATAAGAATATGGCATGGATTTCGCGCTAGAAAAGAGCACAAAGAGAGAAGAAAGAGATCAAGATCCGAATTTGGAACAAGCTCAATATCGAGACTCGAGTAGAGAGACTGCCTTAAGTACTTAAGTCCGTGTCACAAAAAGCCCACTCTGAGGCTTAGGTGAAGGGCAAACAGCCCTAAAGATTTGCGTTAAGCTTATACTTATGACTTATCTACGAAGCCCCTGCCTTATAGCTTTGTTTTGAACAAAAACAATAAAGATAATCCAACTGGCTAAGACCTAGTCTTAAGCTATTTCTGTAACAAAAACAATAAAGAGTACAAAACACCTGTTGAAGCCATCGTCACAATTGGCAAAGCTCAGACTGGAGATTAGTCTTGAGTAAATTGATTACAATATCGTCAGTGCTTAATAAGAGGTTTTGTTCAAGCGTTATACAGTGTGTACCACGACCTATTTAGGGGGGGACGCCCCTCGGTACCTCATTGTTTGGACTCTCGGACCCCCCTTGACAAAATCCTGGACACGGCCCTGGTGTGTACAACTTACCAACCTCGCGCAACGTAGCTTAACTTCGGTGATCCATTGAGATATTGAGAGCTGTCAAAACTGTTGCATTCAATGTGACATCGTTCTGGCTAATGCTATCAGCTGAAGTTTTTTTTTTTTTTTTTTTTTTTTTTTTTTTTTAAATTAAGAAAGAAAAGAAAAGAAGAAAAAGGAGAGAGAAGGAAGAAAAAGGAAAGAACGAAGGAAGAATAAGAGAAGGAGGAGGAGAAGGAAGGAAGAGACGAGCAAGGACCCGAGGAGACGGTCTTTATTGTTTTTAACAAAAGCGGTTCGTTTAATTACAGCGCCTTGTGAGACCAGATTTTGAATGTATTTTAGCTAATGCGAGAAGAAACTTGACGCCCGAAACGTGATCAAAGAAACGGCGACGCGATTACCGACTGTAGAAAAAAAAATGAAGGAGCAGATGAAAAAAAAATACGACTTTTGAGGTGTCTTTAAGCGGGCGGATGTCTTTCGTAGAAGAGCAACTTCGACGGCGTGGGTGCGCGCTTGCAGTATCCATGTGGCGCGGCACGAGAGATTTTATATTTGTACGAAATGGTTTATTCGCCCAAAAAAAATAATCTTCTTAACCCGGGCCTTGACGATAGGGACAGGCAGGAAACTTTATAAAGGGGTGGTTTCTTCGCCAATTTTTTTATTGATGATGGAAGAATTGTGTCGATCCATACAGTTTAGATTGCATCATATATGCATATATGGGTGTACATGAGAAGGATGGACATGGATACACGCAAAAAGGATGTAGGGGATGATAAAATAGAGCAAAAGACTTTCAACTTTGTTTAAAATCGGACTAACCCTGCTTTGAAAGCCATCTGAATATGCCTTCATA